>NW_006796149.1:1285125-1326748 GCF_000442215.2 Lipotes vexillifer
CTCTTTCCCAAATCCATCTTTTAATTAACAATTTACTAATGAAATTGACATGATTTTTTCCATTTTTATTATCTATGAGAAGAAATATTCTGGTTCCTTTTATTATTCTTATCTTATTTCTTTAGATGTAATTCTTTTTTTCTTTTATAGTTAATATGAAATTAATTCATTGCAGAGAATTCTGTTGTTCTGACTGACAATATGAATACATATTTACCCACATTGCTAGTAAGAATGTTGTATAAGAGAGTTAGTGGGAAGTATCAGCTCTTGGACACTGGAAATTAAGGGAGAAATTTGTACTTGTAGACCATTGATCTTTGTGTTTTAAATAAAAATTTTAAAAGAATTTCACCATTATATAACCCATACCTTAAGAAAATTTTACTATGTTCTGTTGACATTGAATTAACAATGGACAATTAACAGAATTAGCAAATTGAATAATCCAACCAGAAACACAAGGTACCAATTCTTCTGGTCAGCAATACTTTAAAAGTAGGGATTTACTGAGAGTTCTTTTATTACCTCGACTTTATTTCTTTTGCAAAATATGTGATGGATGTTAAACTTAGATTTACTAGTGTTCTTAAAATCCTGTAACACTTTTTGTTGTAAGTGTTACTGATTTAAAAGCGTTTGTGAGGGGGGATGGTCCTGCTTTTGGAGTCTCACTCATTACTGAAAATAAAATATTCTTGACTTTTTTTTCTTTTTATAGTAGACATGTATTTGACTGATTCCAAGTTGATACTTCAGGAATCCTTCACATATTTTAACTAATTTTTGTGATTTAGTTTTAAAAATGAGTTGAATTTTAGATTGTTCCTTCTTTTAGATACCTGATTTATGTATTTCTAAAGACATGTTGCAGACCCTGTCATTACAAATTCAGTTGAAAGACCAGTTCTTTTTACCATCCTTTGTTGTTCTGATTTCAGAATTTCAAGTGGGATTGTTGTCAACTTTAATGTACCTTTTGAGAATAAATGCAGTCTCCAATTTCTTGTGTGTGTGAAC
Organism: Lipotes vexillifer; assembly: GCF_000442215.2. Taxonomy (NCBI): domain Eukaryota; kingdom Metazoa; phylum Chordata; class Mammalia; order Artiodactyla; family Lipotidae; genus Lipotes; species Lipotes vexillifer. The sequence goes on from NW_006796149.1 coordinate 1,286,146, forward strand.
GCTCCTGGAGCTGGAATGCTTTTCTTCGGCCAACTGAAAGTGGAGCCTGGTCCGTCTCCTCTCACAGATTAAATCTAGTTTCAGTAGTTTTAAATTTAGTTGGTTCATGACCAAAAGAAAAGAAATGCCCTCATTTTTCTTTTTAATTTTAAACAACCGTAATCTATAGTCTTGCAGTAGTCTTTGGGAACTTTAAGTATACAGCTATTTTTGGCTTTATGTCTGGTTAATCTAATAGAGTCTATATATTCTCTTGGCATTGAATTTGTGATTATACCTTATTGTTGTCTATAGGGTTACACAGACACAGTGAGCCATTTTGGTTTATATTCTTTTCTTTTTCTGGTGGGGATATGGTTCTCCCAGCTATTTTCTAATAGGCAATTGTGGTAATTTTATTGAGTTTGCCTCACCCCTGTCCTTATCCCTACCTCCACTTACCCACAATTTAATACTTCCCAATAAGACCCTTCACATTTCACCTAGCACAAAAACCGGATTATGTGGTTGGACGGTTTCATGCGTAGGCCAGTCCTTGGGACAAATAGTAGATGTACTTGGGTTTATTTCACAGGTAATAGGCTGTGTTTCTTGACTTTTAATTGCACTCTTACTATGTGGCAAGTTTTATGCTGAGCACTTTACATGTATTATTTGATTTAAACACCATGAGTGGCATATAATCACATGCAGACGAAGAACATGAGGCTCAAAGAGGTTGAAATAGAAGGCCATCCCTTTACCAAGTGGCAGAGCTGGGATTTGAAGCCAGGTTATCTGATTTTAACATCTGATCTATGATCTAATATCTGGGATCTCCAGCCTTGCTATGTAGCCTGAGTCGGTCCCTGGGAGTCACTGTTATATCAGAGGAAGGGCTACCAAGGGATCTAGACCCGTGCATTTGCTGACTTGATTGTTCAAAGAAAACTACAGGTGCTGCAGGCCTCCCTGCCCTGCCCCACACACCACCTACTACAAATCACTTTTGTTCTTAGGGGCCTCACTTGTCTCATCTGTTAACTAGAAACAATGTTATTTTGGGTAAACTACATATTTTTCTATTTGTAAAATTTTTGAAATAGTTATAAATTTATATTATATAAAAATTATAAAGATAGTTGCAAAGATAGTACAGAGAGGGACAGAGAGGAACTGTGTACCCTTCATCAAGTTTCCCCCAGTGGTTACATCGTATATAACTGTAGCACAAGCCGAACCTGAAAACTGACATTGGTATAAAGTGTATGCATAGTGCTCTGCCATTTTATCACCAGCAGATTAGTGTAGCCACCCCCGAAATCAGGATTCAAACTTCTTAATCACTGTTAAGATCTCCCTCATGCTACCCATTTGGAGTCACCATCCTCCCATCCCTAACCCTTGGCAACTATTGATTTGTTCTCCATCTCTATAATTTTATTTCAAATCAATCTTTAAAAAGAAACAACACCCATTTTCATTATGAAATACCTTGATCAGAAAAGTACAGAGAATACTGTAACAATACTTCATAACCACCACTCAGATAAACAGATTTCATACATGTTGTTGTATTGCCTTCAAAATTAAAAAAAAAAATCACAGATTGAGTTTAAGGTCTCTCTCTTTTTTTTTTTTTTTTTTTTTGCGGTACGCGGGCCTCTCACTGTTGTGGCCTCTCCCGTTGCGGAGCACAGGCTCTGGACGCGCAGGCTCAGCGGCCAAGGCTCATGGGCCCAGCCGCTCCACGTCATGTGGGATGTGGGATCTTCCACACAGAACCCATGTCCCCTTCATCGGCAGGCGGACTCTCAACCACTGTGCCACCAGGGAAGCCCCTGAGTTTAAGGTCTCTTTGTCTTATTCTCTGAGCCTATTGACCACCTACCCTCCCCTGAGATAAACTCTACCCTAAAGGTATTGTGTATTCTTCCTGTCCATGTTTTTAATCTTTTACAACATAACTAGGAGCCTATAAATACCATGTAGCATAGTTTTGTATGTATTTAAATTTTACATAAAGAAGTCAACAAATATTTATCGAATACCTACTATGTGCTAGGTGCTGCTCCAGACACTGGGAATATGGTGGTAAATAAGGCAAAACCCTTGTCCTAAATATATAAATATATGAATAAATGAGATAATTGTACATATCTGTAACTCTGTGAAAATGATAAAATAGGATACTGTGGTTCGGATTATCAGAGGTGGGGGAGTGAGGGAGCTGGCAGGGCCCTGAGCAATGGCCTTGCTGAGGATATTGCTCTTCTAAGTTATCTTTGTTATTTTTTTTTCTGATATTAACTTATGGATCAACTTATCAAGTGCCATGGGAAAAAATTATGGATTTTAATTGTAATTGCAATGAACTTATAGATTAATTTGGAGAGAATTGCCATCTTTGAGTCTTCCCATCCCATACATCAGCATGGCATATCCTTTAATTTATTTAGATCTTTTACATGCCTCAATCAAGCTTTATCCATAAAGATCTTGTATTTCCTTTGTTACATTTGTTTATAAGTTCCCCAAGTCTTTGTTGCTGCTGTTAATGGAATCTTGTTTTTAAATTATACCTTCTATTAGTTTTCTGTTGGGTTATGGGATAACTTTTTTTTTTTTTTAATGTTCATTTGTATCCAACAACCTTTTTTATTCTAGTGGTTTGTCAAAGAGTCTTTTAGATTTTTTAATGTGGACAGTCATATTTTCTGCAGATTATTGTGTTAGTGTTTTTCAGCTAACCAATGTGTGGATAATCTTAAATCCCTTTCAAACCCTAGGATCCATGATTCTATCAATACTTTTGTACCTATGTGTAGGTAAAAAGTAAGCATGGGTACTCACTCTTGATGCATCATATAATATCTTGATACACTGTACAGCAATCTTTTTTTATTCTTGCCTCCTATTCCCTTCTCTATTGACTTTACTGGGAAATTTTCACCAAAATTTTGATAACAAAAATAAAATAGTTATGATAAAAAAGTCTTTAAGAGATTAGACATCATTCATCACTTGCTGGTGACTGTGATACCACTATAGGCTTAGATGTACACGGTACATATTATAGATTGCAAGATGTGGGTCAAGACAAAGTGAGAAAAAGAAAATTGTCAATCCTCCGTATTTGTAGAACATACACACGTACACACATACATAACACACGTACATACCATATGTGTGTGTGTATGAAGTCAGGTGAGCTACACAATATATTGGCATTTAGATCATATTTTCTATAGTTGGAAACATCAAATCCAGAAATATATACAGTTTCCAATTAAGGTTCAAAGGCATATGGCAGGTCTCTAAGAGACTTTGGGAGGTATTGTTTCTGGAGGTGAGTCTCTACTCTTTGATGGGTCCCTTAGACCAGGAGTGGATCAAGTTTGGGTGGTTCTCAACTCCTAGGATTATGGTCAGGACGGTCCACAGGGTGGGTTGTAGCATAAGTCCCCTTCACTGCTCAGCTCCTGGGAAGTAAGGAGGCTATGTTCTGCCTCAGAGCCCTGTGTTCTGTGATTCCCTAAGACATTGGACCTAGCACTACATGGGGTGCTAGGTGGTGGTGGTGAGATGAACACAGGAAGTGCCCTTTTGGCATTTTCCTAGGTAAAAAAGGAAAGACCATAGGCCCACTCCCCTTGGGAAGCCTTCCGAAGGGCCTGGCCTATCGAACTTTGCTTGGGCTGCTTTTCTGGGTTGTCCAAACCTCCCTGGAGTGAGGTCCAGTCAGGATGTGGTCTGAGCTGAGAGGCATTTGGAAGGCCATTTATTCCACCACTGAATCTACTTGGTCAGAGCCCAAGTCATAGCTGTTCCCCGAAGCTATGAGAGTAAACACTGCCTCCTATTTTTAGTAGTTTGTTGCTTGCAAAAATAGCTCAAAATCCAGACCTTTGAGTCTAAGCCGCCTTCAGCTTAACAGGCTACCCTGTGATAACAACCACCTCAGCAATGACTGTGACAGTCGCCACTACCAGTTACCCGGGGTTACTGTGTGCAGGTGTTGTGCTAAGTGCCCTATATGCATTATCTTGTTTCATCCTCACACGGGGTAGTCATTGTTATTATCCGTATTTTCCAAATGGGAAAACCAAGATTCAGTAAGATAAGGCCACCTGTCCCAAGTCACACAGCCCTTCAGAAGCAGAGCCTAGTCCTGAACCCAAGTCAGCCCAGCTAGACGCCATAGTTCACATTTAAAAAACTTATTTATTCATTTATTTATTTTTGGCTGTGTTGGGTCTTCGTTGCTGAGCGCAGGCTTTTCTCTACTTGTGGTGAGCAGGGGCTACTCTTCGTTGCAGTGCGCGGGCTTCTCATTGCGGTGGCTTCTCTTGTTGTGGAGCACAGGCTCTAGGCACGCGGGCTTCAGTAGTTGTGGCACGTGGGCTCAGTAGTTGTGGCTCACGGGCTCTAGAGCTCAGGCTCAGTAGTTGTGGCACACGGGCTTAGTTGCTCCACGGCATGTGGGATCTTCCCAGACCAGGGCTCGAACCCGTGTCTCCTGAATTGGCAGGTGGATTCTTAACCACTGCGCCACCAGGGAAGTCCCATAGTTCACATTTTTGACTACTCGTTATTCCTGCCTTTCCATGTTCCATAATGGCATCTGTGTGGTATGTTTATTACATGGCATCTGGTCCAGGTTCCTCAATGAACTTTAGTTGATAATTGGACTCAGGTTAAAAAATAAAGAGATTTATGTCAATCTCTATGGGAGATATTAAATGTCATTTTTCTTATCGTTTTCTTATTTTTTCAAAGCCATTGGATTTACAAGTTACCTTGTTCTTCTCACCATGTTCTCTTTTTACAGAGAAACCCAAGATATTTTTCCAACACAGTGTTATTTGGGGTAATTGCTTGACAATTTGAAGGGCGTCCAGCAGTTGTGTAGAACGTAGTCTTAAAATGGCCAATAATACCATCAGAATATGAGCAAGCTCCAGGGGTGGAACCAGAAATGTGGCTGCGTGCTCCTCGTTGATCGCTTTAGCAGAAAAATCAAGCTCAGGATCTTGTGTTTACTGAGATGACTGGCGCACATTATCAGAGTAGCTGTACCTGGAAAATTTCTGACTTAACTCTACTGACGTCATGTAAATGGCATTTGGGAAACAATAAGTGATGGTTTGGTTGCCAAATAAAAGACCAGGGAACACCCACATGGAGACAATATACTTGTTTCTAATTTGACAGCTCTTAAGAGGGCAAACATGGTGGTGCTGGCCATTTCCTGATGAGTCCTCATTGTGTAGATGAGTAGATAAAAGCTTCACTATTTATGCGGTGAGGTGAGGTGGCGGGTGGCAGCCTCACAGAATGCCTGCACTGGGAGTTGTCAGAGTCAAGGCTCTTTTGCTTGCAAGTAACAGAAATCTACTTCAAAGTAGCTTAAACAAAAATAAATGAAGGATAGTATTTATACATGTACATACATACATGAGATAACATAAATAGGACAGGGGCTTTACTTGAAAGATACAGGGTTATCTCATGGAATCCAAGGATGACCAGTGTTGGGGGCTTTGGTAGAGACCAGAATGCCTGTGCTCTAGGTTGTCCTCTCAGGCACCTCCTCTCTGGGATCCATGGGGCCTTGTCCCTGCTTCTCCATCCTTCCTCCTCTTTTCTCATTGTCTGTGGACCAGCTCTATCTGCTTCTCTGTGCATGGCTGCCGCACAACTCACAATGTCACCCTTCCTTCCTTAGCTTATGAGACTAAAAGACCCTGACTCTGTACCTCAAGTCCAGATTCTGGGTCAGAGGATGGAACTGACCCAGCCCGGCTCAGATCAGCAAGCCCGGTTGTCAGCTCTGGCTTGTGGGGGATGGGCACAAATGGGCAAGAAGGCTCAGTTTCCAAACACATTCTTTTCTTTCTACTCTTCTGAACACATATATTCTTTAAAAAAAAAAAAAAAAGTGAATTTTTGTCACTGTTACTCCTCTCATGGTGGGAGAAAATGTGAGAAGCAGTTGTTATCTTTGATTTAACAGGCCATGCATAAACAACGTATGAGGGGAGATACCTGTTTTATAAAATTGATACTCCAATAATCTGCATTTTTATTCCTCAGACCAAGAAGAAATGATTCATTTTATCCAAATCTAATATTTTATATTTGAAAGAGTTTCACTGATCGCCTATCAAAATTAATTACAGGGCTTCCCTGGTGGCGCAGTGGTTGAGGGTCCGCCTGCCAGTGCAGGGGACACAGGTTCGTGCCCCGGTCCAGGAAGATCCCACATGCCGCGGGGTGGCTGAGCCCGTGAGCCATGGCCGCTGAGCCTGCGCGTCCGGAACCTGTGCTCTGCAACGGGAGAGGCCATAACGGTGAGAGACCTGCGTACCGCAAAAAAAAAAAAAAAAAAAATTAATTACAATAACTATAATAAAGAAGTAGATTTGTCAGACATTATTTTATAGGTACAGTTATGTCTATCCAAACATACCTGAATTGTGTGTTTTAAGAAAAAAAACCTGTGGTGGGTATTTTAGAAAGTTAGACTACATTTGTAAAGTCATCTATTCATATCTGCTGGGTAAGTTCAGAATTTTTACATGTTGGGTTTAAAAGCAAAAAATATATTTGCTCACATATGTAGGGTAAAATATTTAGGAAATAACAAACTATGCCCTCCTACCTACTCCCACCCCCAGCTTGAGTGGTCTTGGTGATTTTATAAGTCAGTACAGCTTCTGAGTAGTTCTTTTAAATTCCCTTACTTTTTATTTAAAAATTGTGCTTATAATGTATTTTAAATACAGATAAAGCACAGAGAAGAATATGACACCCCTCTCCCCACATTTAACAAGGATGATTGTTGTGGCATTGTTTGTTGTGGTATAGCTTTTCATAGTCTCCTAAATGAGCAAGTTGCCAAGCGTTACACCCAGTGTATAACCAATGTATGTAAGATTAAAAACTTTCCAAAGCTATACTATATATTTCTTGGGATACATATACTTGTTAAGACATAAATACACAATGGGGAGGTACTCAGCCACTTCCGAAGGGTTGTTACCGGTCAGAAATTTGATGGGTGACATCAGAGGCTTCAACCACATCTGGATGCTTTATTAAAAAAAATCATCTGAAGCAAATATGGAAAATGTTAACAATTGTTGATTCTTGGAGGTTTTCAGTATAAAGCATATGGTGAGACAATTTGAATTTTCAAGTGGAAGCTTAGAAATGTTTTTCCTTCCCCTCAACCATGTTTGTAATTAATAAAAAGGAACCACATGAAAAAATCATGGGTGGATGTCTATTGTAAGAATGTCACTTGAGTCAGAGAATGGAGTAAAGGGGGGAAAAGGAAATGTCCTTCACATTGTGTAGCTCTTCATTTTATTCTAATTAATGCTCTTCTGAGGGGTAGTAGAGGTAGAATTCATAACTATCACCATCATCTTCCTAGCTGGCATTTACTGCATGCTTTATAATGTGTCTGTCACTTGCCAAACACTTTACATGGGATATTAGTTAGGATACAGGTTCATTTGCCATAACAGAGACCCAAAGTAACAGTGTCTTAAATAAGATAGAATTTTATTTGTCACTCACAGAACAGTCTGGACATGTGAGTCCACAGGCTGATTCGATGGCTCCATGAGAGCCAAGGATCTGAGCTCCTCCTGTCTTGCTGCTCTGCCATTCCTAGGGTGTTGCCCTTATACTCTTGGCACTTGGCTCTCCATTACTAGTTGTTGCTCATATTTCCTTGACCAGAAGTGGGTCAGATGAGCACATCTGGCTGTAAAGGAAGCTGGGAAATGTAGTCTTTATTCTGCACAGCCGTGTATGGCAGCTACAAAAACCAGGGTTTCTATTCCTATAGAGTAAGAGGAGATGGGTATGGGAGGCCACAAGAAGTCTGTGCCACAGGCAGAGAGTTTCTTTTCTTTTTTTTTTTAATTTTAATTTTATTGGAGTATAGTTGATTTACAATGTTGTGTTAGTTTCAGGTGCACAGCAAAGTGATTCAGTTATATATATATATATATATATTCATTCATTTTTTAGATTCTTTTCTCATATAGGTTATCACAGAATATTGAGTGGTGTTCCCTGTGCTATACAGTGTGTCCTTGTTGGTTGTCTATCTTATATATAGTAGTGTGTGTATGTTCATCCTAAGCTCCTGATTTATCCCTCCCCCCATGTTTCCCCTTTGGTAACCATAAGTTTGTGTTCGAAATCTGTATCCAGCCATCGGCTTTTATTGTCCCATAGCTCTTGAATGCTCTGTTCTGTTTTTGTTTAATTTGTTGTGTTTTCCACTCTTTTTTGCCTTTGTGTTTCAGTTTGTTTAATTTCCATTGACCTGTCTTCAAGTTCACCAATTCTTTTTTCTTATTTTAAAATATTTTATTGAAGTATAGTTGAATTACAATGTTATGTTAATTACTGCTGTACAGCGAAGTGACTCAGTTGTACATATATATACATTCTTTTTCATATTCTTTTCCATTATGGTTTATTACAGGATATTGAATATAGTTCCCTATGCTATACAGTAGGGCCTTGTTGTTTATCTATTCTGAATATACCAGTTTGCATCTGCTAGTCCCAAACTCCCAATCCAACCCTCTCCCACCCACCTCCCCCTTGGCAACCACCAGTCTATATTCTATGTCCCTGATTCTGTTTTATAGATAGGTTCATTTGTGCCATATTTTAGATTCCACATATAAGTGATATCATATGGTATTTGCCTTCTCTTTCTGACTTACTTCACTGAGTATAATAATCTCTAGTTGCATCCATGTTGCTACAAATGGCGTTATTTTGTTCTTTTTTATGGCTGAGTAGTATTCCATTGTATGTATGTACTGCATCTTCTTTATCCCTTCATCTGCCAATGGACATTTAGGTTGTTTCCATGTCTTGGCTATCGTGAATAGTGCTGCTCTTTACATAGGGGTGCATGTATCTTTTTGAATTATAGTTTTGTCTGGATATATGCTCAGGAGTGGGATTGCTGGATCATATGGTAATTCTATTTTTCGTTTTCTGAGGAACCTCCATACTGTTTTCCATAGTGGCTGCACCAACTTACATTCCCAGTAAACATGGAAGAAGGTTCCCTTTTCTCCACACCATCTCCAGCATTTGTTATTTGTAGACTTTTTAACAATGGCCATTCTGACTGATGTGAGGTGGTACCTCACTGAAGTTTGATTTGCATTTCTCTAATAATTAGTGATGTTGAGCATCTTTTCATGTGCCTGTTGGCCATCTGTATATCTTCTTTGGAGAAATGTCTCTTTAGGTCTTCTGCCCATTTTTGGATTGGGTTGTTTGTTTTATTTGTTGTCAAATTGTATGAGCTGTTTGTATATTTTGGAAATTAAGCCCTTGTCAGTTGCATCGTTTGCAAATACTTTATCCCATTCTGTAGGTTGTCTTTTTGTTTTTGTTTACGGTTTCCTTTGCTGTGCAAAAGCTTGTAAGTTTGATTAGGTCCCGTTTTTTTTATTTTCGTTTTTATTTCTATTGCCTTGGGAGACTGACCTAAGAAAACAGTGGTACAATTTCTGTCAGGGAATGTTTTACCTATGTTCTCTTCTAGGAGTCTTATGGTGTCATGTCTTGTGCTTAAGTCTTTAAGCCATTTTGAGTTTATTTTTGTATATGGTGAGAGGGTGTGTTCTAACTTCATTGATTTACATGCGACCGTCCAACTTTCCCAGCACCACTTGCTGAAGAGACTGCCTTTTTCCCATTGTATATTCTTGCCTCCTCTGTCGAAGATTAATTGACCGTAGGTGTGTGGGTTTATTTCTGAGCTCTCTATTCTGTTCCATTGATCCATATATCTGTTTTTTGTGCTGATACCACAATGTTTGTTTTTTTTGTTTTTTTTTGTGGTATGCGGGCCTCTCACTGTTGTGGCCTCTCCTGCTGCGGAGCACAGGCTCCGGACGCGCAGGCTCAACGGCCATGGCTCACGGGCCCAGCCGCTCCGCGGCATGTGGGATCTTCCCGGACCAGGGCATGAACCCGTGTCCCCTGCATTGGCAGGCGGACTCTCAACCACTGCGCCACCAGGGAAGCCCCACAATGTTTTGATTACTGTAGCTTTGTAACATTGTCTGAAGTCTGCCTCTTGCTTTGTTCTTTTTCCTCAGGATTGCTTTGGAAATTCTGGGTCTTTTATGTTTCCATATGAATTTTAGGATTATTTGTTTTAGTTCTGTGAAAAGGGTCATGGGTAATTTGATAGGGATTGCATTAAATCTGTAGATTGCTTTAGTAGTATGGCCATTTTAACAATATTAATTCTTCCAATCCAAGAGGATGGGATATCTTTCCATTTCTTTGAATCATCTTCAATTTCCTTTATTAATGTTTTATAGTTCTTTCAGCTCCTTGGTGAGGTTTATTCCTAAGTATTTTATTTTTTGTGCTGCAATTTTAAAAAGTATTGAGTTTTTTTTTTTACATTCCCTTTCTGATATTTCATTGTTGGTGGAAAGAAATGCAACTGATTTCTGTGTGTTAATCTTGTATCCTTCTACCATGCTGAATTCATTTATCAGTTCTAGTAGTTTTTGTGTGGTGTCTTTAGGGTTTTCTATATATAGTTTCATATCATCTGCATATAATGACAATTTTACCTCTTCCTTTCCAATTTGGATACGTTTTATTTCTTTTTCTTGTGATTGCTGTGGCTTGGACTTCCAATGCTATGTTGAAGAGAAGTGGTGAGAGTGGGCATTCTTGTTTTGGTTCAGATTTTAGCAGGAAGGCTTTCAACTTTTCACCATTGAGTATTATATTGGCTATGGGTTTGTGATAAATAGCTTCTATTATTTTGAGATATGTTCCCTCTGTACCCACTTTGGTAAGAGTTTTTATCATGAATGGATGTTGAATTTTGTGGATGCTTTTTCTGTATCTATTGAGATGATCATTTGGTTTTTGTCCTTTCTTTTGTTTATGTGGTATACCACATTGATTGATTTGTGTATGTTGAACCATCCTTGTGAACTTGGGATGAATCCCACTTAGTCGTAGTATATGATCCTTTTTATGTGTTGTTGGATTTGGTTTGCCAATATTTTATTGAGAAGAGAGTTTCTATTTAACCTCACAACAAAACTAAGAGTCAAGCCTGAATTGATGTGTTGAACACAAGAGAAAAAGAGAGATTAAGTTACTTGCTGAAGGTCACACAGCTAGTACTTTGTGGAGCTGGATGAGGCTTTATTTTGATTACTTTTTGCATTTGCGTCCAGTTTTCTGAGAAGTTCTAACACTGGGATCGGGGCTGGGAGTGCTCAGCCTTCTTATGACTGCCACACCTCATCAGTGCATACTTGATTTCATCACATCTTTTAAAACAATCACCTGAGAAGGAGCTGTGTGCCCTGTCCTTTAGACTTGAAAGCAAACACACATTTAATTGTGTTCAAGGAATTCTATGACATTTCTTGAGCAATGGGTAGTACATTTGGATGTTGTCCAATCAGAACTGGGAACCTAGACCAGGGATATGTCATTCTTTAGTTCAGATTGTACCTGGCTTCTGGTTAGTGTAGAAAATGTGCCTCCAAAATCTTCTTAATAAGAAGGAAATGCTTTAATTAAATATGTGTTCTAACATCTTGTACTGAGCCCGATATTAAGGCCATGGACTATCTCCTGAGCTTTAAATAAAAAGTGGCAAATTTTCTAGAGATGATTTTAACGAGAAAAATGTAGCATCGAAACCAGATGTTGCTTTTTGACACCATCCAACCACCAGCATCTTCCACGCAATAAAACTTGGCAGAAGAGTGACCCCTTTCTCCCACTAGATCACAATTTTCAAGAGATGCCATGTGCTGAAAACAAAATTTCAAAAGGGAAACCTGTTTTCCTGAAGGTCTACATCTGACATTATTCAAGCTCATGCTAGATCAAAATGATACACCCTAGGAAAAGGCACGCAATTATACCTGTTATATATCCCTGCCTTTGGAAATGCTAGAAGTTGAAGTCTTTACATGATGAACTCAGAGCCAAGGTCAGGATTAGGGTAAGGCAAGTGAGGCACTCACTTTTGGCAGCAAAATTCACAGGGGTACCGAAAAACTTATTAATCAAGTAAAATAGTATTTTAATGCAAAAATTTAAAAATAAATTCATGGTGAAAAATAACAAAATTTTAAGTGAAGACTGGCTGTTGTTACTTGTGTTACTAGCCTGTATTGTTGTGTGATGGGAACAGCCATGTCGAGTCAGCCCCTAGGTTCCTGGCTCCAGAGTCCTCAGATTGCCCACCAGGAAGGTTTATAAGGTTTGACAATGTGTGCAAAAAGATTGGGCAATGCAAGGCTTTATGTACTGTCATGACATTTGATCACAGAGCTTTTATTAATTTTTCTCACTTGGTTCAAAATATTTTGGAGGATATTTTGGTGAGTGTATATAGGAGTGCATATTTCTCCATTGTCTCAGGCTCCAGTATGGCTCCAGAGGGCACTGCTTAGGACCTCTGGGAAGCCTGCTCTTCATTCTAGATGACGCTTTGCTGAAGGAGTTCCAAGCTCTTGGGAGTTCTAACAGTGTTGGTTCCTTCTCTGAGAACTTTGACTAAACACGTGCCACAAATGCCCTTAGCCTTTTTCATTTACACCAGACCAAGTCTTTGCTTAGTTTGTCTAGAGATGCATTAATACCATCTAAACTAGGCTGGAAGTCCCTTGATACCCATCTCCCCAACCCTTCCCTTCACAGATTAGGTCCCTCTTTTTTCTCTCCGTTTTCAATGCTTATTATAATTTTACCTGTGTGTGTTTATTTCACACCTGTCTCCCCTGCTAGACTGAGGCATTATGAGAGCAGGGAGCATGTCTGGCTGACATCACTGTGCCCCCAGGACCTAGCAGAGACTCTGCATAATGTAGGGAGTGCATACAGACTTTTTAATAGCAGAATGAATTTGTAAGTGACATGGTCCAATTCTAAGTGAAACTTCAGAGGCTTAATAACTATTTTTGGTATTGACGCTACAAGATTCTTTATTTTTAACCAAGAATGCCTTCAAATGTCAGTGAATTAATTCTCTTTCTTTTTCTCTTTTCTGAGTTAGATCTTGATTAAGCAATATTTCTCCTACCTGACAACCACTGTTATACTTTAAGTGACGCTTTGCAGTATCTGAAAATGTAACAATGCAAAGGCAGTTTGGCTTAGTGGGAAAAGCGTTGGATTGGAAGTTGGGAGGCCTGGGTATGCACCTGGGTATGAAGGGTGACTCTAACAGAGAATGAGATGCTTTTGATAGGGTGGGCTGGGTTTCCCCCTACAGTCAAGTAGGCCTCATTCTCATTCTCTTAGAGATTGCTGGCCATTAGCAAATCCCTGAAGTCCAAAGACCCTTTGTTTTCCTTAGGTCTGCCCTGCCCACCAGCTAATTCTGACTGCAAGGCTTCTTCACACCAGAGCCCATCCATGACCCCATTTTGCAGCCAGTGAAGCTTCCATATCCAAGTTCATTGTCTTCTCTGAGTGTCTTCTCTTTGGAGCTTCTGGATAGTGTCAGGGGAACCTGGGAGCCACATCCTTGAGGAGGCCAGTGGGTCAAAATGTTTAGTCAACTGAAGTTATGCTTTTGCACCAGATCAGGCAAGGAGTCCCTGTCTTCTAGGGCTGTCTTATCAGGCCAGGAGAGACAGGATGGTGAGGGGGAAAGAGCCCTGGCTTTGGAGTCAGACAGACTGGGCTCTAGTCCTAGGATGACACTCATCACCCAGGTAGTCTCAGTTTGACACTGAGAAAGTAGAAAGAGCATAATATAAATACTCTACCAGCCAGAACTCTTGGTTGCACATGACAGACACCTAACTCAAAGTAACTTAAATGGGTATAAATAACTTAAACGCCATAAATGGGAATTAACCAGAGGGGCTTGTCTGGTTTATCTCCTGTAAGCCCAGCAAGGGTGGGATATAGCTGGAGTTTGGTGACAGATGGAACCAGGATCTGCAATATTGTTAGGGCACCTCTTTCTGTCTCTGTTTTGTGCTTGTTTCTATGTGCAAAGATTTTAGTTCCTAAGGAGGGCTGCTTCTAGTGGAGGGAAACATGGCCTCGTATTTCACAGTTTCTGCACTAGAGAGAGATTGCTTCTCTTCAAATGACTCCATTTGAAAAATCCTGGGAAGGATCTGATTGGCTTGACTTGGACCCCATGCTGACCCATGGACCAATCAACTTTGGCAAGCATGGGGTGGGTTACTGTGATTGACAACCTGCAGCAGAAGCACATGTTGGAGTTGGTGGAGGGGCATTCCTCAAAAGAAGGGAGGTTGCTTTTTTCAGAATATGGAGAAGTGCCAGGAAGGTAAACAACAGATGTCCACCACACATATTTACCTTTTAGGCTTGTTTGTGAGGATTAGAAATAACATATGCAAAGCACTAGTGGTGCTGATGATGGGAAAAAGTAGTATCTTTCTATCTCTGGATACCCAGGCTCTACTTATGGTACCAAAATACCTCATAGATAGAAGCACACTCTTTTCTTTGTTATTCTCTTGACCTTGGGACAATCATCATAATAGACTCCTATGAAGCCCCTTGGTCACAGTTGAAGAAAATAAGACCTAAGAAGAATATGTGATTTGCTCAAGTATGTGAAGCTGGTTAGTGAAACGGTGAGGCCTAGACCCAGCCTTTAAGGCTCCCAATCTCCTTTCATATATCATGTGGTGATTAAGTGCCGGTTTTAAAGCTGGCCTGCCTGGCTTAAAGCTCAGCCCCTTTTACTGTGTGACCTCAGGCAAGTTCCTAACCTCTCTGATTCTCAGACAGTCCCTTTGCAGGGCTGTTTTGAGGATTAAATGAATTAACATGGGTATATTAGCTATTATGATGTTCCCATCCTCAGACATTTGCAGTTAAGCCTCCTGCCCTAGCACCTCTCCAAGTGTGTCTGGGGACATGCCAGGCACTGCAATAGGGCCACAGTTTGGTTTCATTGGGCACTAGGATTGGAGTGGGAGCAGCCATTCAAATCACTTAGGGCTCTGAGTGACGAAGTCATCACCAACTCTCTCTGTCCCAGAAGTAGCATATTAAGCAGTTTTAAAAATAAATATGTTCCCAACATAAAAGTTCTTAATGAACTATTGATGCTGCCAGGCTGCTTCACTGATCTCACAGGGGATGTTCAGCAAACAGCCTAACATCCCTGTGTCCTTTCCTCCTCTGAAAGAGAGCCACAGCCATGCCTGTGATTTCACGAAGAGCATAGGCTTTGGAGTCAGATAGGCCTGGGTTTGAATCCTGCCTCTGGCACTCATTAGCTGTGTGACTTATACAAGGTGCTAGTCCTTCTTTCATGTCTGAATTGAGAACATATCAATATGCACCTTGTTGGGAGGAGTCTCCAAAGGGCAGCCATAGTGTTTAGTACAGAGGGTGCTCTTTAGATGGTGGCTATTGTTAGCATTAAGTATCACCTGCTGGGTATGTGTTTGAGAACATGCAAAATCATTGAGCCAGTCCGGAGCCTCGTTTTTATAAAATAAAGGCATTTGCATGTATAGTTTCTCATAATCATGCTACTTCTTGTAAGAATGCAGAAGCCTCAACTAGATAGAGCCTTGGGTAAGAGTTTTTTACATGATTTTTAAAACGACAACAACAGTAAGAAAATATACTCACACACAGGAGAAGTGTCTTCTTTGGTTCTGTGAAAGGCTGCAGGGTTAATTTTTTTTTTTTTTTTTGCGGTACGCGGGCCTCTCACTGTTGTGGCCTCTCCCGTTGCGGAGCACAGGCTCCGGACGCGCAGGCTCAGCGGCCATGGCTCACGTGCCCAGCCGCTCCGCGGCATGTGGGATCCTCCCAGACCGGGGCACGAACCCGTGTCCCCTGCATCGGCAGGTGGACTCTCAAGCACTGCGCCACCAGGGAAGCCCTGCAGGGTTAATTTTGACAACAGAAGCAAATAGGAACCTTCCAAGAGCAGCAAATTATTTTCACCCTTGGTTTCAGAGGAGGATAACGACTCCCACATTTATCTACCAGCATCATGCTGAGCGCTTCTGTCAACCTCAAAGCTGGAGGCGGGCTGGCTCTGGGAAAGGGATATTTTCTTAAAAATAGAATTTGCAACATTCTTTCAACTTTCCTTTGTATCCTCCACATCCCTCATCCCCCAATCCTGCCTGGGGTCCCAGTGTGTTAGGACCATTTGTTGAAGGCTCAAGTCCTACAGTTTCAAGTAATCCCTGTTTGCAAAATCCTCTTGAACATTTTAGGAATTTCCTTTGTACTCTAGAGAAAAATACTCTCCCAGTAGTGGAAAGTGCTTTCTAATGTAATAAATAATATCTTGATGAGATGTGCTTGTATTGGCCAGGAAAGGCTAGGTCAAGTGTGGTAACAAACCACCCCCTGCTATCTCAGTGGCATCACATATGAAGTTTATTTCTCACCCACCCAAATCTACTGCAGGTCTGTTGAATCTCTGGCGTAGCTTCTTTCCAAGTGGGAGCTCAGGGACCCAGTCAGCTTGCATCTGGTGACTCTACCATGGAGCTCCCAGGCCGCTGCAACAGAGGAAGAGACACTCCCTCTCAAATGCTGCCCATCACTTCTCTTCACAGCTCATTGGCCAGAATCAGGTCTCACAGACACACCTAATTATACGGAGGCCTGGAGGTGTAGTTTTCCAATGTACCCAGGAAAGAGAGAGAACTAAAAATGAACAGCAGAAGACTCTGCTGCCATACTTTTCCAGTGCAGAGATCCTGGTTCCTGCATCAGGGCTCCCTGTGAGAAAAATTTGAAGGAGGCTTGAAAGTCTGAGCAGAAGAAAACAAGGAGAACCAGTAGTGAAATGGCAAAGTATTTTCTAAAGAATGCTGACTACCTTCCTGTCAGCAGTTCATGGTTCTTTAAAATAGCATGAGAAGTCAGAGAACCCAAAAAGCTTGAGAATGGAGACCAGTGGAGCATTGTGCCGAAATGCAGTACCACCCCCAATACGGTCACTCGTTCACCTCTTTCTCATCTTTTCCCTCCATCCTAGTAACACACACACCACTGGGTATCACCTTCACAATTCTCTGTTATTATTATCAACTTAAATTTTTCCTTTCAATAACTCACTTTTCCCTTAAGTAAAAGGAACTTTATGTCTCTGCCTGAGTGGAAGTCCAATATTATTTACTATACATAGATGGTACCAATAGGAACAAATACAGTGTCAGCCAAACAGAGGGTTCTGAACCTGCAGTTTGCTCTCTAGTTAGAGAGAAACTAGCAAATATTGGAAAGATGAAAAAGACAAGTCAGCTCTAAACCTGAACTTCCTTCGTGGAATGGGGTTGAAAGAATTATAAAGGAAGAGGCAAATAGCTCAGTAGTGGACTCCGTGTCAAGATGCCTGGGTTCTAATTCCAGGGCCACATCACCTACTAACTGTATGACCTTGGTGCCTCAGTTTTCTCATCTGTAGAACTGAGGATAGAACTCAACAGTGCCCGGCACATACATAGTAAGGGTTATATGAGCATCAGCAATTTTTAGCATTATTTCTCACAATGTGATGTCTTATTTAATACTGCCCTGTCTACCTTCTACAATCATCTCCCCTAACACATTAAATCATCTCTCCTTCCCTGGTAAGTTGCATTCCACTCTTGAGAAAACATGGATTTAATGGAACCAACACAGGCTCTAGAAAGTGACATCCTTGAACCCCAAGCCCTTAGGCTTACTGGTGATCCTATAGGCAGGTTACTAACGTCTTTAAATATCAGTTTTCTTTTCTTTTCTTTCTTTCTTTTTTCTTTTGACTACAGTGGTTTTTATTATTTATTTATTTTACATTATTTATTTATTTATTTATTTGGCTACGTCGGGTCTTTGTTGTGGCACTCGGGATCTTTCGTTGCGGTGTGTGCAGGCTCTTTGTTGGGGCACGCAGGCTTATTTGACCCCGCTGCATGTGGGATATTAGTTCCCCGACCAGGGACCGAACCCGCATCCCCTGCGCTGGAAGGCGGATTCTTAACCTCTGGACCACAAGGGAAGTCCCTAAATCTCACTTTTCTTTTTTTTTTTTTTTGCGATACGCGGGCCTCTCACTGCTGTGGCCTCTCCCGCCGCGGAGCACGGGCTCCAGACGCGCAGGCTCAGCGGCCATGGCTCACGGGCCCAGCCGCTCCGCGGCATGCGGGATCCTCCCAGTCCGGGGCACGAACCCGCGTCCCCTGCATCGGCAGGCGGACTCTCAACCACTGCGCCACCAGGGAAGCCCCCTAAATCTCACTTTTCTAGGTGGGGATTAAAATACCTACCTCCCTGAGGATGCTGTATGATCACAGAGGTAAAACAAAGGGCATCCGTCCAAACTTTTGACCTGTAAAGGATGCTGAATACACATTGGCTTACCTTAAAGCAGTAATTTAGAGCCATCCCCGAGGGATTTGTGGAAATCTTCACTGAAATCTTCAAGTGTGTTGTCCACTATATTATATTAATTTAAAAATATGCATACATATGTTAGAGCAGTGGTTTTCAGACTTTAGCACACATGAGAATCATGTGGAGTTAGAGTAACCAGTCCATCTCAGATCACCCTGGACTCTGCAGTTTTCACACTGGAAGTTCGTCTTCGACGGACGCTCCTCTGCCTGGGGCAAACTTGGACGCTTGGTCACTCTGCCTGGAGAATTGCTCAAACCCAGTTTTCTGGGCTCCCACCTCCAGAGATTCTGAGTCAGCAGGACTGGTGTGGGATGGAGCCTGATAATTTGCATTTCTAACAAAGCTGCAAGGTGCTGCTGTGAGTCTGAGGACTATTCTTTTAGTAGCACTAAGAGAACTTTCTCATATTAATACCCATGCTTGGTGTTCCATTTCTAAATGTTGAGAATTGCTCAACTTTCAAAACTTCACAGGGGTTCTCACAGCCCATTTTATAGACAAGAAAACTGAAGCTTAGCAGGGGTTTAGTAATTTGGTTGAAGTCACATAGCTAGGAAGTGACTCAAACCCCGGTATGACACCAAAACAGGTTTTTTCAATCCTGTCTTCTTTTTTTTTTTTTTAGCGGTACGTGGGCCTCTCACTGTTGTGGCCTCTCCCGTCGTAGAGCACAGGCTCCGGACGCGCAGGCTCAGCAGCCATGGCTCTCGGGCCCAGCCGCTTCACGGCATGTGGGATTTTTCTGGACCAGGGCACGAACCCGTGTCCCCTGCATCAGCAGGCGGACTCGCAACCGCTGCACCACCAGGGAAGCCCAATCCTGTCTTCTTAAATCACAGATTTCCAGGCTCCCACTGCCTTAGTTTGGGATGAATTCTCTCCAGGGAGGCTCTCTAATGCCCCCCGCCACCCAGCCCCCCACCAAGATGTGCACTTCTGGCCGATATTACCATAGGTCTGCAGTAGACACAGCAAAGACTCAAGTGGGGACTTCTGCTATGCAAATTTTGCTTACATATACATAGCTTTTCCAATGAAAAAACAGAAATTGTCACAATGTGATTTTTGTGTTGCAGATTGCCTTATTTCAACAGATTTTGCACCCATCAGATATAGAAATCAGCTACTTAATTGTTTACCAAAAAATATTTTTTAAAATCCTCTTTCATTACAATGTATTATTAGTTGCCTTGAGAGTCATTTTATTCCATGTTTCAGCACAGTCTTCTTGATTTCTGCAGTTCCCAAAATGCAACATTGCTAAATGAATGTAGGAGTAAATCAAATCTAAAATTGTATTCAATTTTTTTATAATGATCAATGCTATTATGTGTAAATTTAGTAAACCTTGCTTTGGTCTTCAGTTTATATTGATTACTTTCCTTTTTCATATTCCACAAAGGAGTCCTAGTTCAGCTTGTGTCTCTGTTTTCCTTATGACTCCTCTCTCTGCTCAGAGAACTGGCTAGTTTGATCTCAGCCCCCATCAATTGGTTGTGCTTTTGACTCCATGATCATCGGGCCTGTCACTTCTGGCTTCACATGTTTCCAGGGAATATTGTTCTTTGATCTCAAGAGATGCTAGAAGGACCTGGGAACAATACCTACCTCATGGGGTTGTTGTGAAGTGAACTAGAGGATGTATCAAAAGTGCCCAACATGTACCTGGCATGTGGTGTGCACTCAACCATTTTCCCTTCAGAGAAGCTCTCCAACCTATTTCCCTTCCCATGCCCTCCCAATCCAGGGCTTTACAGATGTGCTTCCCATGCCTGAAACCCAACCCCTCCTTTTAATCTTGGTTGCACTTTCTCAAGGTACCATGTACCTCTCCTTTGTAGCACCAATCACAGTGCATTATACATTTTTCTGTGATTATGTTATGACTGCTGCCCCCTCTACCAGACTTTATGTGCTGGAGGCTCTGATGAGCCACTCAGATCCACCTTCAGGATTAAAGGCTATTATTGCCTCCACTGATGGAAGTGTGATCCCCTTGGCCTTGCCTCAGCTGAAGAGAGCTGCTCCCCCAAGGCCACACCCCCTTTCAATGATTGATCTACATGGGGGTGTGAAGGCCTGGCCTCTCACTCACCTGGGAACAGCTCTGAAAGGTCATTCCTCTTTAGAACCCTGTGTAGGGCTGGCTCAGGCTTCCCTTGAGACTGTTTCATATTTTGACTGCATTCTGGGCTCACTCCTGCTTACTTTCCTTCTCTCCATGGGTGTTAATCCTAAGAGCACTCTGTAATATGATGTATGCATTCTAATCTGTCTCAGAGTCAGCTTCCTGGGGAACACTGTAAGCTCAATAAAGGTATGGATTATATTGGTGTTTGCCACTTGTGTGCATTCTCAGAGCCTATGAAAGTCCCTGGTACCAGCTGGATCTCAGTAAATGTTTGTGGAATGAGTGAAGGAATCATGGTAGTAGTATCATTGGTAATTTCTGTTTTATGCTCCAACCCCTCTCCTTTCTTCAAGGGGAAATATAACTTTTACACAAGAATTTGTTGGATTTCCATACAGGGATTGATTTTCTTTCTTTTCATTCCTCTCTCCTTGCATGTTCCCAGTCCCTTTTCCCCTCCCCCTCCCCTTTCTAAAATCCCTGCCTTAGAATCCCTGCCTAGCAATCGCCCTTAGATGTGGCTGAGGAGGGAGGAAGAAGCCTTGGGAATGCAGCTGAGAGATGGTGATGGGAAACAGCTAAATTACTTCAGAGGCCAATTCAGAAATTCCAGCTTTCTTTTCTATCAGGAGCCTGTGTGGAGCCCTATGAAAAAGGGTAATGCGGAGAGGAAATCAATATCTGAAGGCCCTGCTAATTGCATGGCTGTCAGAAGGTATTTGCTCATTTTGAATGAGAAGAAAGGGCCTTTTAAAACAACAAAGCTCTTGTACAAATAGAAAAAAAAAAACAAAAAAACGAGAACTCACATTTTGAGTCCACATGAAAAATGGCCTCTTTGTTACTAATTTCTCATCCTCATGTAAAGCTTCGGCAGTCAACACTTATTTTTGCAACCCAGCTTTTTGTTTTGCTTTGGATTCTTTCACCCCCTCCTAGAAAAAATCCTGGATTCAAGTTAGAAGCCTGGGTTCAAGACCTAGCTCGACCGCTTTAGTAGCTGTGGAGTGTCTCTGAGCCTCAGTCCCTCGTCTGTAATATAGACATTTGCTAATCAAGTCACTGAGTTGGGTTATTGAGAAGCTCAAATGAGACAGTGGATGTAAATAAGCTTTGAAAATTGCAACAGATTCTAAGGAGAGATTGTCATGGTCACTGTCATTGCTGCTTAATCTTCAGTGAAACAGAGCTTGAAAGTTAAAGCTAGTACAAAAAAAAAAAAATGGAATGCACTTCCAAGCCAAATATAAATTAAAAAAATTATTCCTCATCCTGCAGGATGTTTGGCAAAGGTCCCTGTTATCCCGCATGATTAAGAATTGACTGTCCTTGTAGTGGACTGAGAATGTCAGACTTCTATGGAAATCAGCCATTTTTTCAGTTATTCATTAATTCATGACAGATTTGGGAAGCCACCTGTCCTCCAGACCAGGTTTTAGGTTGATTGGGTAGATGTTGTTTTCACAGCTCAATTAGTACTCTTCCTTGTTTCTCTTTGGTCTAAGGCAGCCCTGGCATTCAGATGCATCTCTGCTTTTCTTCCAGACACGCGATGCTCTGAGGATTTATGCCATTAGGAATAATCTCCTCTCAGACTGGGTGTGCAGGGAGCCATGATTTCCTTTGTGCAGAGCAATTTTCTGAGGAATATAGAACTTTCTTTCTGCAAGAGGCAGACCCATAAGCCTCCTTGAGCAGCCAGCCCCCAGGTTTGCCCCTTGAATGCTGATGGACTTGAATGCTGATGGATTGTTAAATCCTTGTCATAATATTTGGGGGCTGCAGAGATCTTGAGTTGTTTTATAATCAGGTGTGAGGTGTGGTCAGATTTTCAGCAGAGACTTACAGATCACCTGTAAGCATTTTTAGACCAGGAATGGGCTTTTTAAAAGCCTTTGTCCCAGGTGCAGGCATTTTTCTGAAGAGAGAGCTTTACGTGGAACAAGGTAAAGTGTGAATAAACAGACATACATAACACAAAAACTACAGAAGCAAGCGGTCAGATACTGGGCATGAAGTCCTTCCTCTATCATTATGATGGTATGATCACAGACTTCTTGAAGACAACTGGTCTTATGTCTCCCTGACCCCACGTGATACTGGTAGATCCTTTGTAAAAATGAGAGATATTGTGTTACCCTCCTGCTTAAAATCCTTCAGTGGCTCTTCAGTGCCTCCATGATAAAAATCTACCTTCTTGGTTTGGTACTCCAGTTCCCTACCGTGAAGCCTGGCCTTACTTCTTGCCACTGCCCCATCTAAACTCCACAGCGGCAGCCACTTGCAACAAACTGCAACGCTCCAAGACTGCCCCAACTTGCTGCGTTGTGAATGCCTTTCTCAACTGGCTAAATTCTTCTCTTTCACCTTCCAGACCCTATTCAGGGTCTCCTTAGAAACAACGTCCCTGATTATTCTCTCAGCTCCTCAGGCCCTAAACCCTATCTCCTAGTGGGTTACGTCCCCATCATCTGAGCCACCTTACCATCCTGCCACAGCCCTTGACCTTCTGAACTGTCAATCAGTGGTTTGCTTGTCTGGGCCCACCTCAAGACTGTTGTCTTAGAGAACAGGGGCTGTTCCTTGCTCACGTTCATTCCCAGAGCCTAGTACAGTGCTTGAGATACAGGAAGTGCATAATAATTACTGGTTGAATTAATCAATGAATGACTGGTTCCGACTGCATCCCTCTCTCTACATTGGCACCAGCCTCTCTGGCTTGTTTCTTTACGGGGTCACTGGGCAGGGATCTTGCAGAGAGCATGGGGAAGGCCTGCACTATGGTGGGGCTTGCCCCTTCCAAATGGCTTATCACATGGGTGGTTAAGTCTCTGCTGTGCCCCATTTTAATTGGATTAAGAAATTATTCTCTAAGAGGTAAAACTACTGTGTAGCATGCCCATGAGAAATTAGGTGGAATCATAAAGTATTAAAGCAGAAGGGATCTTAGAAGCTGTAGGGTCCATCCCTCTCTTTTTGCAGTTGAGAAACCAGTCCCAGAGGTGGAAAGATTTGTCAAGCTCTTTTGATTAATTAATGACTGGAGAGGACGCATGTGGCTGCTGCCGGCCTCATTCTTTCTGGGGTACCAGCCCTTCCCACTCTCACTTCCAGCATTTTGGGTGGTGCTGACTTTACCCCCAAATCCACCATGAGCAAGTGAGCTGGGCCTCACCAACCAGAGCATCAGGACATGTGTTCCCAGGAGGCCAATCAAAGTTAACGAGACTTGATTTCAGGACCTTGGAATAGAGAAATTCATGTGCTCCCTTGGGGTTGCTGGGAGGATAGGACTGTTGGCGGAGAGCCAAGGAAAGCAGTGTCAAGATGTGGAGAGAGTGAGTCTGTCTTAATGATGTTGTTGGAGACCCTGATATAGCTGTATCTGATCACTGACCCCCGAAGGAGCTCATTCAGTACTGGATTTTTTGTTTGTTTTTTGCTTAAGTTGAAGTCTATCACTTTCAGCTAATTAACTATCCTAACTGATATAATGTTAGAGCTAGAACCAGGCCTCTTAACTCTCAAATGCAGCGCTCTTTCTACTAAACCATCATGGGCATTTCTTGGATTAAGCTGATGCCACACATTTTCACATAGCAGAAAGCAGAATTGGGAGAGAATGGGAGGCGGGAGGGCTATGTTATGATGGGTAGGGCTGTGTGTGTTTCCAGTGAGGGACTCTGGGGCCAGTGGGAGGCATGAGGTCACTGGAGTTAATGGGAGGGGCCAGAATTGAAATGAGCAAAAGAGTGCATCAAAACCAAATCTTGCCTGCTTCCCTATTTTGACCCTGGCAGTGTAATGAAGGACAGGGGGAGCAGGGGTCGGGGCCTACATGTGACTAGAGGCAGATTCAGCTGAACTTTGCATCTGGATTAATGAAAACACCTTTTGGTCTGGACCTGGGAAAGCTGCTGGAGTGCAGCCTGGGAAAGCAAGGACAAAAGTCAAGACATCACCATTTTACTCCTAATATCTCATGACTCATCGAAGGTGTGGGGAAATATTATGCTGCATGACAGCCACTGCTATGATAAACAGACATTCTAATACATAGCCAGCACTACTGATGTGACCGTGCTGGACCGTGTCCATTGATGGGGATCCAGGCTAATGAGGTTGCTTCACGCCTTGGGGATAATTTGGGTTCTAGTCTCTGAGGTTAGATCTTCATCACAATGCCCAGGAAGCATGAACTGAAACTGAGGGCCCGTCCCTGGTGGGAATCCCATGCTGCTAACACACCATGATGGGAGTTTTAGAGGTCTGCTTCATCCCACTTACATAACTC
Organism: Lipotes vexillifer; assembly: GCF_000442215.2. Taxonomy (NCBI): domain Eukaryota; kingdom Metazoa; phylum Chordata; class Mammalia; order Artiodactyla; family Lipotidae; genus Lipotes; species Lipotes vexillifer. The sequence goes on from NW_006796149.1 coordinate 1,311,006, forward strand.
TCATCTCTGCATTCATGTAAAGTTCAAAAACAAGCAAAACTAAATTATGGTGTTAGAAATCAGGATGATAGTTACACTGGGGGTGGGGTGGGGAGTGGCCTGGAGAAGGTGCCAGAGGGGTTCCTGGAGTGTTAGGTTCTTAAACTGTGTGCTGGTTATGGAGACGTTCAGTTTGTGAAAATGTATTGAGTTATGTACTTGTGAGTGGTGTACTTTTCTGTGTGTGTGTGTTATGTGTTAATAAAATCACCACATGATGTTAAACGCTGTCATTGTAGGCAATCATTTGGTGCTGTGGAGGTCTTAGAATCCAAATGAAATCGCGCCACTGAAATTATGTGATCATACTACCCTGTTATAAGGTTGGCATGCAGATGATCCAGGATATGTTCATCTACTTTTGAAATATATAATCATCAAAATGAAAATATAAATTAATAAAAAGTATATAGTGTGCTCACCATCCTCCAAGGATCTAGGACACTGGCTGGGAAAAACTAAAGTATTATGATACCTCAGGATCATAGTGTAAATGGATCTCAAGTCCATTCACATCTCTCCACTGCCATTGCCAACACTCTAGTTCAAGCCACCAGCAACTCTGGCCTGGACCATAGCAATAACCTCCCACTGTTTCCTGATGTACAATCCATTGCCCACACAGTAGAAGACTGTAGATTCAAAACATGGCTCAAATTACTCTCCAACCTGTAGCCCTTCAAAGACTTCCTAATATACTTAATCTTTAAGTCCAGATCCCTTTCCACGGCCCACCACGCCCAGCATTGACTGGCCCCTCCTGCCTCTCTGACCATCCTCCCACCACTCACCCCCCAGGTCACCAATTTCCGGCCCCACTGACCTCTTTTTATTATTCCAACACTCCACGCTTGCCCTCACCTTAACGCTCTTATATATGCACTTCTGCCTGAAACAGGGGTCTCCCAGATCTTTGGATTACTGGCTCCCCCTCAGCCTTTAGGTCTCTGTTTAAATGTCATCCTCCTCAAGTAGCCTCTCCCAACCATTCTTTATCACATTACCTTTTCTTCTGTGGCTATTTTGTTTATGCAATTGTTTATCAGAACGTAGGAGGCGAGGACTTGTCTGCCTTCTTCATCATGTATGGCAGAGTCCCAGTGAACAGCAAGCACAGAAGAGTTTAACTGGAGGGGACTGAACAAAGAGACCATGTACAGTGTGAAGGGAGCCCACAAGACATGATGCGGGCCCCAGGGATTGTCATCCCCCGCCATGTGTGAAGGGGCAGGCGGAGGGAGCTGGGTCCCACACGAGCTGGGAGCTGTGCTGGGGAAGAGGGGCTACCCACCACCCCCAAGACCAGACAGGGAGGAAGTGGAACACGGGGTAAATTCCCCAACTTCTTTCTCCTCCTGCCCTCAGATTTCCTGCCGGTGTTTCCAGCTGGAAGCTAGAGGGCAAGGGAGGCTGAGTGATGTGGTCCACGGTTGTCAGGCTCCTGGGGCACAGCACAGGGCAGGGATGAGTGTGGAGTGGAACTGGATAGGAGCAGAGAGACAATAACCAGCCCAGTGCTGGTACAAGATGGGTGCTCAACCCGTGCCAAAAGAATGAGTGAATGGATGACTAAGTGACTGACTGACTGACTGAATGAATGAACAAAGACAGCTGAAGAGAAAGAGAAAGAGATATCAAAAAAATTAACATTTAACAAGTTAATGGGCCAGGCATCTTATACAAATGATCTTGTTTAATCTGCACGAAGATCCTATAAGATGCATTATTGTTGGAAAACCTATGACCTCAGAGGTTAACATAAGTCATTCAGGAGAAATCACAGAGCCAGGGTTCCAGCTCAGGGCCTAAGTTCTTTCCCCTACGTCACATTAAAAATAACTTGCATGTTTCCATACCGGCATCAGTACTGACTCTGCATCCGTTCCTGCCCGGGACGCCCTTTGGCTTCCTGAAATCCCGATAAACCTCTGGTTCAAATCCCACTCCTCTTCGCAGCCTGCCTGGATCACCACAGCCAGAGGTCATCTTTCTCTCCTCTGAGTATTATAGCAACTGTTACATATTGTTCATATTCCAATTACCACCTAATTTCTTTTTTTTAAAATTTTATTTACTTTTTTATACAGCAGGTTCTTATTAGTCATCAATTTTATACACATCAGTGTATACATGTCAATCCCAATCGCCCAATTCAGCACACCAGCATCCCCCCCCGACGTCAATCCCAATTGCGCAATTCAGCACACCATGATCCCCACCCCACTGCGGTTTTCCCCGCTTGGTGTCCATATGTTCGTTCTCTACATCTACCACCTAATTTCTTTACGATGTAATTGTCAGAGAGCATCTCATCTCCTTAATTATTTCGAAAGCTCTTGGAAACAGGAAGTAATTTTTTTGTTTCTTGTCATTACTTTGCATCTACAGTACTTAGTAGGTAATCAGTAAATATTTGTTGGTTTGTCTATTTACGTGTAGTATATGGGTCATTTTCAGTGTTTTTTGTTGTTTAAGAAAAATTCATTTAAATGATGCATTTTGATATATGCTGTATAAACAACTTTTGTCCTTTTCTCATTTATTATTGGTTCATAAGTATTTTTCTATTGCACATCCTTTGTAAGCAATGTTTTTAATGGTGATCTAATAGTCAACCCTATGGTTGTACCAAAATATACTTTTTATTGCTGAACATTTGGGTGCATGGCTTTCCCACACTCCCCTCACCCCCACCCCCATCAATGTTGTTATGAACATTTTTGTTTTTGTTTTTGTTTTTTTTGCGGTACGCGGGCCTCTCACTGTTGTGGCCTCTCCCGTTGCGGAGCACAGGCTCCGGACGCGCAGGCTCAGCAGCCATGGCCCACAGGCCCAGCCGCTCCGCGGCATGTGGATCCTCTCGGACCGGGACATGAACCCGCGTCCCCTGCATCGGCAGGCGGACTCCCAACCACTGTGCCACCAGGGAAGCCCTGTTATGAACATTTTTGGAGTTGCATTTCTCTCAATGGAATCATTTCTCTAAGAGCCCATTTTTAGGGAATGTTTGGTTAAGACTGATTAAGCACTACAGTTGTTAATTACACCAAATGGATTTAGCTTTGAGACTATCTATCTTGGGACTGACTCTAAGGGAAGAGTCAGAATAACATTGTCTCCTGTATATGCAGATGTGTGTACCTTTGGAGCCAATCCATCATCCATCCATCCCCCCCATCCAGTGCACACTACCTAGGAGTAGGAGTCCTGGTTGGGAGTGTGGCAGTCACCATGGGAGGTTGGTGGCCTCTTCTGAAGATACAACATTTCATCATGTTCAGAGCATCCCTGTTGTTTGGTGGCCAAGAAGCTGAGCACAAATGTCATCATGGCTGTTCCACCTTCCAGCCAAGTCCATATAGATTTCATTTATTATGATACTGATCACCTGCCTGGATATTACGGCAGCTTTTGAGGCACTGAACTGAAATGACAACTGTTATTAATATCTAAAATGCCAAGCTGTCCTCTTTAGCATCAGAAAAATCCCTAATTCTTTCTTTTCTTTTAAAATGTATTTATTTATTTTGGCCGCGCTGGGTCTTAGTTGCGGCACACGGGATCTTTAGTTGCAGCACGTGGGATCTTTAGTTGTGGCATGTGGACTCAGTTGTGGCACATGGGATCTAGTTCCCTGACCAGGGATCTAACCTGGGCCCCCTGCATTGGGAGCACAGAGTCTTAGCCACTGGACCACCAGGGAAGTCCCTAAAATCCCTAATTCTATTCTTGAAATTGCTTCAAAGCATTGGAGGGGATGGGGGAAGGGAACTTACATGGACTGAGTATCAATTACAGGCAGAAATTTGTACTGAATGTTTCACAAGCATAACGTATTGATTAAGAGTAGTGAAATCTGGAGCCAGGTTACCTGGGCCCAGGCTCACCTTCCTGCTGTTCTTCATCCTGACTGTGTGACCAGAGCAAATTACTCAACTTCTCTTTTCCATACTTTCCTTATCTGTAAAGTGGAAGTAACAGTTACATCTCCCATAAGCTTGTTGTAAGACCTGGTTACATATGAGTACTAGATTGGTAAAGCAAGCAGAATGGTGCCTGGACCATATTAAGTGCTATGTGAGTGTTTGCTATTGTTACTACTGATCTTATTTTAAACATAGTTAATTCAGTTCTCACATCAACTGTCAGAGGTAGATCAGGGGTTGAAAATAGTGAGTCTATGGGCTGAACTTGGCCTCCACGTGTATTTTGTTTGGCTTGCACATATTCCTTTAATCTGAGCCAACATTTTAAAATCTGGAGTTTTATATAAAAATCTGGATTCCTAGCTCTTCTTGAAAAATCCTCATCTGGCAGCAACCAGCAGGCACTGAGTGCAGCCGACTTCTTTAGATGAGGAATGCCCCTCAGTAGTATGTCAAGATGAGGTGGGGATAATTTCAGTGTGACTGATAGAAAACCCAACTAATAGCTTCACGTAAGGGTGTATTACCTCAATTAAGGTAGGGGAGCTCCAGGGTTCATACAGTGGCACAAAAATGTTGTCAAGGACTGCTGCCCCCAGCACTGATGTTTTCCACCTTTCCCCCGACATCTTCAGTAAGTCAGCTGTGATGTTCCCCTCCTTTCTACCAATGCCTCCAAAAGGCACACATGTCACATGCAGACACATATCCAGAAGAGGAAAGCATGTCCTCCCATTGGTTTCTCTTTCTTGTAAAGGTAAAACTTAAAAAAAAAAGTCCCTAACTGACTTCCCCCTGAGCTCACAAGTGACCAAGACTGGCTCATATGCCAACATCCTAGCTGCAAGGGAGCCTAGGAAAGCATGTCTCACACTTCCTGCTGCTCTAAGTGGGAAGGCAGGATCTGCCTACAGAAGAGGCAAGGTTAGTGATTCAGCCACCAAGAATGCCAGGTATATCTCACTTAATAATTGCTCAAGTGCTTACACCTAGCTCCCTCTACTTAGCTACCTGTGGGCAACTGAATTTGTGATTCCAGTGTTTTCCCCATTTTACAGATGAACTGAAGCTCACAGAGAATACATGATTCACCCAAAGTGATACAACATAAATGCTTAGAAGGATGCCTGCCACAGAGGAAGCATTCAGCAAATGATAGCTACTAATTGTCTTCTGGGAGGTTTGAGACATAACTAATTTAGATAGATTTTTAAAAATCAATTTGAGTTCTTTAGAAAGGAGGCCCACATAAGTTCAAACTGGCATGATGACTTTGCTGTTTAGAGTTTGAAATTCAATTAGGATATTGACTCCTGCCTGGATAATCAACAGTACCAAGCAGTATTTATGGTGTCTCCAGGTGAGCATGTAAGATGACATGTAAGATGCTATACAGGGAGGGACTTCCCAGGTGGTCCAGTGTGTAAGACTGCGCTCCCAACGCAGGGGGCCTGGGTTCGATCCCTGGTCAGAGAACTAGATCCCACATGCACACCACAACCAAGAGTCCACATGCCTCAACTAAGAAGCCTGCATGCTGCAACTAAAAGATCCCACATGGCACAACTAAAGATCCCACGTGCCATAATTAAGACCCGGAGCAGGGGACTTCCCTGGTGGTGCAGTGGCTAAGACTCTGGGCTCCCCATGCAGGGGGCCCGGGTTTGATCCCTGGTCAGGGAACTAGATCCTACATGCATGCCGCAACTAAGGAGCTCACATGCTGCAGCTAAGGAGCTGGCAAGCTGCAACTAAGGAGCCCACCTTCTGCAACTAAGACCCAGTGCAACCGAATAAAAAAAAAAAAAGGCCCGGAGCAGCCTAAATAAATAAGTAAATATATAAATATATAGAAAAAGAGCAAACGTCAATTCTCTAAAAAATAAACAAACAAAAAAAGATGCTATACAGGGATGTGGTCACCAGTGTCTAGGTACTCATCACCAAACAACTCTGGAGGGTGTTGTTTTATAAAAGAACAGTGTGGAGCATGTGAGTGTTGCAAGCATCAGAGATTGTTGGAGATTCTTGACAGGACTCTCAAGCCATTCTATCAACAAGGGGCAGGGGGAAAGATTTAGTGGAAACTAAGTATGTAAAGTTGTTTTTGATTCCATATGAAAAATAGAACCTGAAACAGGTCCAGCAAGAGGTTTGTTGCCGAAAGGATCTCCTTGACTTAGCAATCATAATGGCTGATGCTTCTTACAGTTCTTTTCATCTGTACCTTATGAGCTGCCTTTAGAGCAAGCAGGTTGGAGCCCAACCCTTCACTCATCCCCTGAGGTAATCTTTTTAAGATTCTCAAGCGGAAGGTCCCACTTTTTCCCCCACCTCTGATGTTTCTTTCAGATCCCTTCACCAATCACGCTTGCTCTTACTGGCTATTTCCCATGCTAAATCATTCACCGACGATCTGGCCATCTCCTAGGGGAGCCAAATGGTTTTAAACATTTTCTGTGACTCATGTATGCTTACCAGTTCTCTATTTATTTATTTTTTGTTGATGTCTCACACACACACATGCAAAATCGGTTGCTAAAAAAAGAGTATCAGTCACAGAAAACCAAATCTCCGCTTTCTTAGTGCGTCTTCACTTGTATTTTAGTTTTTGGTTTATACAATTGAAATAAAAGTTTGCTTATTTAATCTTTAACCAAGTCCCAAGTTTAGCCAAGAGTGTCAAATTCAGGATTCAGCCCTATGAAGCTTAAGAATTTCTTGATGAAAAATAATGCCATATCATTACTATTTGGCCCACGGGTGATCACTTGCTCTGCTGCCTTCAGCTGCACTGGCACCAAACCCTGCATCTGAAATCACTCAGTGATGAGACTAACAGAGCCAGTGGTGCAATCTTATTTTACTATTTTAAAAAAGCCCTTAAAATATAGGGTGCTGAGTAACTAAGAGAAGAACGCCTGATGAAAGTGACAGTAGAAATGAGAGGGATGCAGAATAGACACCACAGTGGATACTTAACCTGGCTCTTAGACCGGTCTAAGGCTTGGCTAGTTCCAGCTTGAGATCATTGCTTAGGTCTTCCTAGGGAGTATTTAAACTAAAACGAGCCTCTTTTTGTTTATCCCACAGCTGCCATTTTGTCTTAACAATGTACTCCTTGAAGGCTTCTAAAGGTAATGCTGATCTCTGTTGAATGCAGACATACCTTTGCAGGCTATCTAAGTCCTGCCATCCCTAGGCAACCACTTATCTATGCGTTGCCTCTGTAGATTTGCCTCTTCTGGGCATTTCATATAAATGGAATCATACAATATCCAGTTCTACAGCTCTTTGTGTCTGGCTTCTTTCACTTAGAATATTTTCAAGATTCATCCATGTTATAGGATATATCAATACTTCATTCCTTTTTATTGCTGAAAATATTCCATTGTATGAATATACTACATTTTATTTATCCATTCATCAGTTAATGGACATCTGGGTTGTCTCTACTTTTGGCTATATAAGATATATGAGTTGCAAATATTTTCTCTCCTTCTCTGTGTTGTCTTTCCACTTTCTTGATAGTGTCCTGTGAAGCACAATAGTTGTAAATTCTGATGAAGTTCAATTTATTTTTACTTTTGTTGCTGTGCTTTGGTGTCATATCTAAGAAATCATTGCTTAATCCAAGATCATGAAGATTTCCACGTACATTTTCTTCTAAAGGTTTTATAGTTTTAGCTCTTACATTTAAGAGGTTTTTGATCCATTTTCAGTTAATTTTTGAAAATGGTATGAGATAGAGGTCTTACTTTGTCCATGTAGATATCTAGTTGTCCCAGTACCATTTGTTGAAAAAATTATTCTTCCATCCAATTGCTTGGGCACCCTTGCTGAAAATCAATTGAATATAAATGTGAGGATTTATTTCTGACTCTCAATTCTATTCTGTTGATCTATATGTCTGTCCTTGTGCCAATAGCACACTATCCTGCTTACTGTAGTTTTGTACTAAGTTTTATAATTGGGAATTGTCAGTTATTCTTCTATTTCAAGATTGTTTTGGCTATTCTGGATCTCTTGAATTTTCATATGAATTGTAGGGTCGGCTTGTCAATTTCTACAAAGAAACCAGCTAGGGTTTTGAAAGGGATTGCATTGAATCTGTGGACGTACTGAAAGAGTACGCCATCATAACAATATTGTCTTTCCATCAGCGAACATGGAGTGTCTTTCCATTTGTTTAGGTCTTCTTTAGTTTCTTTCAGTAATATTTTGTAATTTTCAGGGTATATACTTTGCACTTTTTTTCTTAAATTTATTCCTGAGTATTTTATTCCTTTTGATGCTATTGTAAATGGTATTGTTTTCTTAATTTCATTTTCACATTGCTCATTGCAAATGTATAGAAATACAGTTGGTCTTACATACTGATTTTGTATCTTACGATCTTGCCAAACTCGTTTTTCAGTTCTAGTAGTAGTTTTTTAGTGGTTTCTTTAGGAATTTCTATATACAAGTTCATGTCATCTGCAAATAGAGACAGTTTTACTTCTTTCCCATCTTAGTGCCTTTTATTTCTTTTCTTGCCTAACTGCCTAATTCACTGCAGTATGGTATTGAATACAAGTGGTAAAGGTGAACATCCTTGTCTTGTTCCTAGTCTTAGGGAGAAAGCATTCAGTCTTTCACCATTAAGTATGATGTTACCTGTGGGTTTTTCATATATCCCCTTTATCAGATTGAGAAAGTTTCTTTCTATTCCTAGTTTGTGGAGGTTTCTTTTTTTAAATTTATTAAAGGGTGTTGGATTTTGTCAAATACTTTCCTGCATTTTTGCATCTATAATCATAAGGAATATTGGCCTGTAGTTTTCTTTTGTTGTAATCTCCTTTTTAAAATCTCAAATTGCAACTTTATTTTTCAAATACTCAAGAACCTAGAAATCAACTTATTTATTAACTTCTAAGATACTTGTGTTAGGAAGAGTTCTATATTACCACATTTATTCTGTACCTTCAATACTTCAAATCCAATAAAATGCTGTTTTAGTATTCCTGAAAGCAATTGTATTTGTGTAATGCTCACACAGGAAAACAAATTGTATGATGGCATTTGAAGAATGAAAAAGCAAAATAACATTGTCACAACCATTTCTGCCTTCACTGTACATGCCTTTTCCTTTCATTAATAGAATCTATAAAAATGGCAAGGAGAGATATAGGAAAGTTTATCATAGACACAGTAGCTTTTATAGAAATTTGTTTAGCAGACGTTTTACGTAAGTCAAAACATCCACCTATATAACAGAAGTATTTGCAGAGTTTTCTGGTTTTAGTTTCAGGGTCATACTGGCCTCATAGAATGAATTGGGAAGTTTTCCCTCTTTTTCTATTTTTTTGGAAGAGTTTGTGAAGAATTGGTATTATTTCTTCTTTAAATATCTGTAGAATTCACCAGTGATGCAATCTGTGCCTGAGGTTTTTCTGTAGATAGTTTTAAAATTATTAATTGTTTTAAAACATAGGTTTTATCAGGACTTCCCTGGCGGCACAGTGGTTAAGAATCCACCTGCCAGTGCAGGGGACACAGGTTCGATCCCTGGTCTGGGAAGATCCCACATGCTGCGGAGCAACTAAGCCCATGCGCCACAACTACTGAGCCTGCACTCTACAGCCCGTGAGTCACAACTACTGAGCCCGTGTAGCAGAACTACTGAAACCTGTGCGCCTAGAGCCTGTGCTCTGCAACAAGAAAAGCCACCGCAATGAGAAGCCCATGCACCACAACAAAGAGTAGCCCCCGCTTATTGCAATTAGAGAAAGCCCGCGCAGCAACAAAGACCCAACACAGCCAAAAATAAATAAGTAAATTAAAAAAAAAAAAGGTTTTATTACTATTCAGGTATGGTGAGGCCATTTGATCAGGAGATGATTGCCGTTGAAAATATAGTTTGTTACTCATAGTTCTCAAGTTCCCACACATATGGGGGAAATAACAGGGTCAGTCAGGAGGCAAAAGGAACAAGGGGAAAACATTTTCATGAACCCTTTTGTTTTTCCCTCGGAAGCCAGTGCAAGCAGGTTTAGGGTTAGCTATTTTGAATAATTTCAGCAGGTTCTGGGGCCGGGACCTGGGGTGATTAGGGCAGATAACATATGAGAGAAGAAAAGAGAGCAAGTATATATTTAGAGAGTTTGTTATATTTTCCTTCTTGTTTACCTTTCCAGTCCTCTTCATTTGATCCTGTGGATTTGGTGTCGTTTCCTTACTCTAATATAGCTTTTCTCCCACCCACTTTGTGCTCTTATTGTTAAATACACTATGTTTCTATACGCTGAATGCCCATCAGTACAATTATATACATATTGTTTTATACGATTGCTTTTCAAATAGGAGAAGAAATATGCATTTATCCTTTCTTATCATTACTGACATAATTACCTCTCCTGGTGCTCTTTGTTTTTTGTGTGTGGAATCAAATTATTCTCTAGGGTCACTTGCTTTCAGCTTGAAGAACTCTCTCTAGTGTTTCTTGTAAGATGAGCCTATATATTTTTTATTAAATCTTTGTTGTTGTTTTTCACTTAATAATGTACCATGTCATTTCCCATCAAGTGTTCTTCAAAAACACAGCTTATTACACCTACATGATGTTTCATGGCCAACATATATCTATTATCCTAAGGGGTTATTTTCAACTTTTCATTATTACAAATGATGCCATCATAAACATCTTTGTATATGCATCCTTTAGGAAACATTCTTTTTTAAAGTAGGTAATTAATCTGAGAATATAATTATATCTAAAACCATTCAGACTCCCTTCAGAGGTGTTCTCCCTGCCCCTCCCCATCTCCTTCTCAAATGTAATGATTCTTATAGTCTTGGTGTGTGTACATTTTCATGTACTTCCCTATGCATTGAGAGAGAGAAGAAAAGAAGGAGGGAAGGAGGGAGGGAGGGAGGGAGAGAGAGAAAAAGAGAGAGAGAAAAAGGGGAAGAGAGAGAAAGAGAGATGCGTTTTGTTTGTTTTGGCACTGGTTTTAGTTTTACATCAGTGGGATCATCCTGTGTGTCCTGATTTTCACCTTGTTTACTTTACTTAACAACAGGTCTAGGAGATCTTTCCATATCATAATTTGAACTCATTCTTTTTTTAACTGCTATGTAGAATTCCAGAGCCATTTAACAAACATTTATTGAGTCTCACTGTGTGTCAGAGTCTGGGGATTCAGAGACTATTTTCTCATGAAGTTTTACTGTCACAGTGTGGATGTGCTAAATTTAATATTCCCATTTTGATGAATGTGTAGGTTTTTTCCCCAAAGACAGATGCTTAGAAGAGGAATTACTGAGTTAAAATATATGAAAATTTAAAAGTATTTTGACATGTAATATAAAATTACCTTCCAGGAAGGGAGACCAGTTTATATTCCCAAGGGGAATGCTAGCCTGCTAATTTGGTAGATGGAAAATTTCAGTTTAAATTTGCATTTTTTATATTACTACTGAGATTGAATATTTTTCCATATTTATTAGCCAACTGTATTTTCTTCATGGATTGTTAAAAAGATTTTTTTTTTGCCCAACTTTTAATAAGGTCTATTTTCATGTTTTATTATTTATTTGCATAAATATTTAATATATTGTGGATATATTTCTTTTGTAGTTTTTGTTGCAAATGTTCTTTCCTATTTGTTTTTTGTATCTAACTTTTTAAATGACTCCTTGATGGACAGAAAGATTTTATTTTTTAAAGGTTTCATTTTAATGGTGTCAAAGCATCCATTTTTTCTCTTTTTTTCCCATTGTATTTATACTTACAGAGTCCTTCCATAAATCAAGATAAGATAGAAAACCATATATTTATTTAGCTATTGGTTTCATTTTTAACATCAAACTTTTTAATCTACCTGAAAAAAATTACTACTTTAACTTTATTATTTTTCCCCAAACTGTTCTCATACAAATTACTGAATGACTCCTATGCTCACTGTATCTGATGCCACAGAACTCTATCTCCATACAGCCTTAAGACCCTTTTTTGTTTTTCACTTTCATCATTGATCCCACTCCTATTTTTTATGTACCATAGACACCTACCTTAAAATGTGTTCTATAAGTCCTCATATAATATATACATTCTTATAAAATAAGGATTGCTCGTTGCACATGCTTAGAATATATATTCAGTGTAAAATCCCACAGATCATTCTGTGCTTTACTGTATGTCTCACTAGAGCTGTGTCTATTTTGTACATCTTTTCAAATAATCCATTGTTGGTTTATTCATGTCCTCTATTTTATTTCTGTCTCTACCTTTATTATTTCTTCCTTACATTTCACCAGTCTTATTTAATTTTTTTTCCAATTCCAAAAATTAAGAGTTCAGATTATTTTCTTTCAATTTCCTGTTTTCTATTAAATGTATCTAAAGCTATAAACTCTCTTTTTTGGTACTACTTTAACTGTATTTCATAATTTCTTTCACGTAGCATTTCCAGTGTTTTTAATTCCAAGCATTTTTAATGCTCCTTACAGCTTCTGCTTTAATCCAAGCATGACTTTAGTAGAATATATTTTAGTTTTCAGACACAAAGAATAATTTTTAATATCCTTTTGTTATTGGTTTCTAATTTTGTTAGAACATTATTGGTAAGATGTTAACTGTACTTTGTTAAGATTGCCTTTGTGATTAATTTTTTTTTTTTTTTTTTTTTTTTTTTAACAAGACACTTCAGGCTCCCTGAAGCAAAGTTTGAAACCATTTTGCATTTGCCTGTTAATCTCAAGATGAAAAAGCATGATGAAAAATTGCAAGGACGAGCCCTTTGCCACAGGGAAACTGCATTGAAAGCTAACAGTAACTAAGCATGCGGGATCTTCCCAGACCGGGGCACGAACCCGTGTCCCCTGCATCGGCAGGCGGACTTTCAAGCACTGCGCCACCAGGGAAGTCCTGTGATTAATTTTTGTGGGTGTTCTGTGTTGCTTGGAATGAATATGCATTACCTGCTTGTTCCATGTTTAAGTTTATTATTTGTTTTTTCAAATAAACTATACATTTGTGTGTGTGTGTGTGTATGTGTTTTATTTTTTTTGTTTTTTGTTTTTGTTTTTTGGTCTGCTTGACCTAAGAGTTTCTGCCAAGGACATTTGAAATATCCAGCAGCAATTATATCTTCTGTTTCTCCCCATAGTTCTGTCAGCTGTTACTTTATTTAGTGGGGAGATGATCACAGTCATTATATTTTATTGAACTTGGTTCCTTTCTCTAATGCATGATGTCCCTTGTTATCCCTTGTGCTTTTTGGTCTTGAATTCCATTTTGTCTGACAACAAATATTTCTAAGTAATTTACTTTCCTTAATCTTGTAGCATCCTTCTATATTTATTTCTCTTCTTTTAAGAGTTTCTTCAAAAAGGTCTTGATAGGATAAACCTTCTGAGTCTTTTTTTCTTTTTTATTGCACACACTCACATGGAAAAGATAATTTAGCTGGTTATAAATTTCAACATAAGGCATCTTGGTTTTGTTTTTCCCTAATCCTCTTTGGCAGCCTCTAAGGGCTTTCAAGCTGAAAAAAATTTCCTTAATCTGGTAAATTCTGTCATCCCTTCAAACATTTCCTCCCCTTTGTTTTTTCTCCTTTTGGGATTCCTATTGAAATGGAAGATCTCCTAGCTCAGCAATTTTTTCTTTAGGTGTATTTCTTGAGTTATTAATCTCATTTATTGAGTTATTTTTATAAATCATGTTTTAACTATCACTTTTTTTTGTAGCCAGGTTTTCCACTTGGTTCTTTATTCTATTAGTTCTGATATCATGTTACCACTATTGTCTCTTATTTGTTTGAAGATTTTTATGCTTATTTAGCAATAGTTATTTATCTACTCATTAATTCTGTTTCTTCTCTTTTTGTTGTCTTTCTTTTATAGCGATGCTCTTCTTTTCAGATTTCTATTCCACTGGGAGCATCAGCTTCAGTGTATGGCAATATGTACTGGGGAGCTGTTAGGCCTTGGGTTATAGTGGGTCAGGTCCTGGGAGGGCATGGGGCTCCACCCTCAGCATGGAGAGTGCCCCTCACCCTCCCACCCCTGTCCCACAGTATGGGCTTGAGCAACCTTTGTTGTCTCCTGCCCACCATCCATAGAGCAGGTCACCTGTCCCTTAGGGAACCTCCATTACTTCTGTCCTTCACTCGAGCTTTTTCCAAGAGTTTCTCTCATCTAGGGATGAGCAGGAGAGCAGGAGGGAGTACCTGGTGCTCAGCCAGTCCACCTGTACCTGTTGTTTTCTCCTTCTCACCCAGCCAGCTCCAGGGCCATCTGCCAATGTGTTACCCTGCCAACCTGGCACTACGGGGTGGGTGCCACTGTTTTTCTGTTTCTCTAGAGGCATCAGGCACACAATCCACCCAGGATATTGTGAGAGAGAAGGAACGCAACTCCTAAATAACCCCTGGCCAGGAGGCCAGGCCTCCTGGATTGTCCTGTCTCCCCGCACTGGCCCTGTCCTCCAGGAGGTTCTCACAGTGTTCTTGTGGGGTTTGCACAGCAGCACACATCCCTCATGTTCTGGCCCATGGCTGCTCTGAACTCATCCCCTGCTGCTCACCAGCCCCAGCCCCTTCCTGTTCCTGGAGGCATCAGACACCTTCCCTCCCAGGGTCCCTGTGCTGTTGACTTTTGCTCCTCTGCCCGGAGGACTCTTCTACCTGCTGGAATCTGGTGGGAGGAATTTCCTTACCTCCTTCAGGTCTCTGCTCAGTGAGGCCTTCTCTGAGCATGCTCCACGAACACAGGCCTGGTCGTTCCCCATCCTGCCAGGGCCCAACACCTTCCAGATAACACAAAGAGTCATTTTGTTAAGTTGTCCCTTCTGCCAGTTCCACTGAGATTTTGATTAGGATGGGGGATGTCTTAGGTATTTTATTGGAATTGCATTAAATATGAATTTGGACAGAATTAGCCATTTTACAATAGTTTAGACTCTCTTATTGAAAGAATGTGCTAAGTATGTTAGTTTCCCAGGCTGCTGTAACAAAGTATCACAATGGGGTGGCTTAAAATAAGAGAAATTTATTCTCTTACAGTTCTGAGGCTAGAAGTCCAAAACCAAGGTGTTGCCAGGGCCGTGCTCTCTCTGAAGCCTCTAGAGAAGGGTCCTTTGCTTCTTGTGGTTGCCTGTAATTCTTGGAGTTCCTTGGCTTGTAGCTGCATCATTCCAATCTCTGCCTTTATAATCACATGGTCATCTTCCTTCTGTGTGTGTCTGTGTCAAAATTTCCTTCTTCTTATAAGGATACCAATCATTGGATTAGGACCCACCTAATCCAGCATGATTTCATTTTAGCAAAGACCCTATTTCCAAATAAGGCTATAGTCACAGGTTTCGGGGAGACATTATAGGGGGGCACTATTCAATACAGTACGGTAAGTCCCTCTCTTTTTATGTCTTTGTGGCTGTTTGGGAAGGGGATAGATACCTAGTTTTTTAAACCATCATATTTTTGAACTGGTGATTACTATGAAAGGAATGCATTTTGGATAGTGGAAGTAGAAGACCCCACCTGATTCCCACTAAGCTCTCCTGTTAGTAGACATGAGATTCCCATCAGTAGAATCAGAAGGAGATTGTTAATGAAGACAGGACCATTATTTCTACCCTGCAGAGGACTTGTTCTTTTGTCCTTTTTTGTTAGTAGATAACTACGTATTTTTTGATCAGATAAATTCTTTTTTGACTTGGCACACAGAAGTGACTTTCTGGGCTGACCAGAAAGGACACGTAAATTAATTTTAGTGTGAGTTAATCAGAAGGTT
>NW_006796149.1:1326758-1479676 GCF_000442215.2 Lipotes vexillifer
TAGGTGGGGCAGACCCAGGCATGTGGAACTGACACCTCAGGTGATGTAAGAGCAACAGTGGGAGGAGGGGAGAGGGATTCTGAGAGAAGGGGTTGTTTCCATCTCAGGTTCTGTAGCCATTCATTCAGCCTCCAGGCAGAGAGAGTAATTGGATGCTGAGAGTAGTGATAAAAACACATGCTTGACTCTGACACTTAGCAGTTGACCTCTGGGTAAGCATCTTATTGTCATTGAGGCTTAGTGTTCTCATCTGGAAAATGGGGCCCTAATACCTCAGAATGTGGTTGTTAGAAGTTTACGAGATAATATAGAGAGAATTCCAAGTACAGTGTCTGGTCCATGACAGGTGTTTAAAAAATATTAGTTCCTTCCCCCAAACACTCCTCAGTCTTTTCCCTTTCCATTGAAACGTTAAAAACAATGGGTAAGAGAATGAATGCTACAATTTTCAGGGAATGTGAATATCTTGATATTACATTTACAATTCTATTTCTCGTTATATCCTAGCCATGTTTCTTTCAGTTATTGCCAAGTCGGGAACACAATTGGCAATTAAATTGGTGCATGGGTATCTGAAATGCAAGGAAAACCAATCAAGGAAAACATGCTTTACTCTTTCATTCTTGTTCTTCTGCATTTTAGCCCAAGCCTTTTACTTTCTCACACTGTCTCATTTTGTCACGTAGCCGGCTCCTAGAGCATAAGCAGGTGGTGGGTAGAGGTGGTCCCCTTTGTATAGAAACATTTATAGCGTCTATTCCCAGAGTTACATGGCACATTTTCACTTTGTTCCTCCTGTCCTTTCACTCCGCTTTCACACTTTTGGAAAACAGCTGCTGTTGTTAGCTCTTCTAAGTACTCTTGTGAACACTGGGAATCGTCCTATTGTCAAAATCTTAGCAGCTGGCTCCTGGCTAGTATTTCGTAATCCATTCTGAAAATTTTAATAGCCCTTAGTTTTTCATGTCAGTTGTGTTTCCTGTCTTACAGATAATTGTGAGTCATGGTCAAGGCTTGGTTGGCCCAACTCTTCCCTTTTTCACTTGACTTTAAGACGTGCTGGGAATCCAGATTCCTAAGGCTGATAGAAACTAATTCTTTTCTGTTTGGTGTTACAACTTTCCTCAAAGACCTTATTATTTATTCCACTTCTAAGCATCGATTCGTCCTTGACATCTGTGTGATTTATCCTTCTGATATGCGTGGCTGTTTTCTAAATTTTCTTCTTTATTTATTTCTTTGTGAATGATTCTTAAAGAGCTTTGGACTTTTGAGTGGGTACCAGACTTTTCAATTTCACGGACCAATGAGAAAGAAAACAAAAAAGTTGAGGACTGAAATCGTGTTGCCAACATTTTATTTTGCCAGGAGTATGTATTTGAAGAAAACAACCCACCGCTTTCTACCATTGTCATTTCATAAAAGAACATTTTAACATCAAAGCAAGTAAGGAAGTAATCCTGCAATAAATGACAGTCTTTTAAGTGGAGTGCATTTAAAAAAAAAACTTGCTACATTGTCCTTTTTCTCTTTTTGCCTGGATCCAGTGAAAGTCTCTACAAAGACATGTGAGAACTGCTACCTTCAGAGCCTGATCTATATCCTCTCACATGCTGGCTTTGAGCGTTTTCTGTTACCTTCATTGTGTCAAGGTTGTTCCTACCTGGCATTTTCCCCTCACGCTCCAGCAGCACTCAAAGACCTCTCCCTCTGGCAGAGGCTTCACTGCCACACTGGAGAGCCTTGATTGTCAATGCTGCGAGGCTAGACGTCAAAGGAGGTGGTGGTAGAGAAAGCCCAGCAGAGGCGGCAGCTGTTAGCTCTGGGAAAAGGAGAAGCTGTTTGCTGTCGTCCCAGAGCTACCTCATCATTTATTGTGCACAAAGGTGGCTTTACAATTCTCCATCCTTGTTTTTCTCCCCCAGCCCAGGAGAACCCAATGTCTTTCCTGGCGCCATGACTCAAGATGCCATTTGTCTTCCTTTCCTTCAGGGCTTTCAGTAGTTTTTTTGTGTGTCATAGACTAGAGTGTTTCAATGTCAAATACAAAATGCAGGCCTCCATAGAGCGAGGATCCCTACCCTTTTGGCTTTGATTAGATTTTCTTTCTGAATTCCAAATAACAGCCTCTGCAAAATTGGGAACAAGTGTCAGGTGTGGCTGGACTTTCCTCTCCGCATTCTCCGTTTCAGTTCCATCCACCTTTCCTCCTGAGAGCTGGTGACTTTGTGCTGTCATTTGCTCTTCCTCCAGAGGACAAGTAATCTGATCAAACCACTCACAGTAAGGAGCTAGAAGCGTAATTTCCCCCCTGCCGGATGTTCTTACACACTGTGAAGTAGAAAGAGAGCTCACCTTTGGAGTCTGAAGGAGTTAATTCCAGCCCTGGCTGTAGTTGTTGCTATGGGACTTGGGCAATTGATACAGTTTCTCTGAGATTCTGTTTCTTCATCAACAAAATGAGAATGATAATCATATCTATCTCACAGGCTTGATGTCAAAATTAAATGCGATTGCGAGTAGTCAGAATACTTTATAATCTGAAAAGTGTTTTGATCATTTGTTAGTCTTTTCCTTGGGTTGTAAACAGTAGAAACCTACTTGAGCTAGCTTGAGTAAGGGTACTGGGTTTGACCAAGTCTCATATAAGGCAAGACTGAGGGCCTGTGGGAAACCAAGAGGTTCTCTTCCTCTTGGAGATCCTTCTAGTGTTCAACAGTATCTTCTGCTCTCCTTACTTCTAGGTGGAGCTATGTGACTGTGGGAAGAAGTGATATAGGCCTCTTCTAGGCCTGGTTACAAAATGTCCCATGTGATTTTCTATGTTCCCTCCCTTCAATATTCGGATGGGGTAGAATGAAGCCCAGGGGATCTTGAAACCACAAGACTGTGGAGACATGAGATGAGATGAGAACATCCTGGGTCCCTGAGTCACCGCTTGGAGAGAGCTGCACGGGAGAGCCACCCAACCAAAAACATTAGTGTTGGACTTTGTGTGAACAAGAAATAAACTTGTATTGTGTGCAGTCACTGAGATTCAGGATGGTTTCTTACAGTAGTTAGTCTACCCTAATACACCGTATCTTGAGTCTGCTTCCTCCTACCCCCTGGCATCATTTATTTCCCTTGCTGCACACCAGCTTTCTCTGCCTTCTTATTCGTCACAGTGGAAAATGGCCACCAGCAAAAGCAACCAAGTTGACCCCTCTCCTGTTCAAGAGAAAGGCTTGATTGCAACTAAGACACATTTCATATTTCAAATTCCTTTGAGAGAACTGAGTTAAGTCCAGCTGGTTTTGGATGCTATCTGTGAGGTTAAGGAGGAGGGGCAGTTTCCAGAAAGGCAGTGCTGGGCAGCCAGCTCCAAACATACTTACCACAGTGCTCTGTACTTGTGATAACATTTTAAAAAAGGAACATGGGAGGAGTGGAGACGTACTTTTCTTCTTACCTACCCCTCAAAAGAATGAGTCTCTAAGGAAGGCTTGGCTTTTCAGTCATCAGGTAATGGTTTACTTCTTGGGGCAGGATAGCCTTTCCCAATTGCCCTCAAACAATATTGGTTTAATGTAACAATATTGCCCATCCAGTGTCATGAGGCACTGGGTTAGGGGCTGCATGTTCTGCACCACACCAGGCACGATGACCACGCTAATATCTGCAGTAGGTAAGGGGCAGGAATCATTGTCGGGTGCATTGGTACTTCAAGTGGGATGCAGCAAAGCCCATAAAGTGGCCTTGGGATGGTGTCGTAAGAGATGGCAGACAAGAATAGGAGTTTGATTCCTTCCAAAGCACGGAATGAATATCACAAAACAAAAAAGTAGCTCACAGAAATGTCTGCTTTTCCATGTAAACAACTCGCCATGTCAATGTCACCTCCCACCACCTAAAAGGCAGAAGTCAAGTTTCTGAGGAGGTGCACAAGGCCCTTGGTGAGTGGCTCTTTCCAGCCTGACCTCCCAGTGGGTCCTCACACACTCCATCCACTAGCCTCTAACCAGACTGAACCAGGAGCATTTCCCTGAGAGGATCATGTGCTCTAAAGCCTCAGTTTTCAGTGTATGCTTTCACCTCTGCCTGAACTATCCCTTTACCCTTACCTACAAAGAATCCTGCCTGATGTCAGGACTCAGCTCCAGCACACCTTCCAGGACTAGTAACCCATAGTTAGTGTTAAGCCATCTCTCTTTCCTGCTCCATTGTAATAGCTAAATATGCCTTGTTTTTTTTAAATGACATTTTTTCTAAGTGCAAAATCAAAAAAGGTTAATGCTACCAACTTTGAAAAGTTCAAATAAGTCCAAAAAACAAAATAAAAATCTCCCATCATCCCACCCTTCAGGGGGAATATATGTGCAGTACACACACACACACAGAGCACACAACACATGTACATATACATACAATTTCCAAAAATATTTTGCTTTTGTACTTGCTTTTCCCTCTTAACAAATGTATCATGAAGTTCCTATTTATCTACAAAACAATTTTTAATGGATATGTAATAACTTGTGGATATTCCGTAATTTATTTGAGCAAACTTATTGTTGGATGTTTATGATTGTGTCTAATTTTTCATTGTAGTAAATAATGCTGGGATGAATAACCTTGGATGTAAATCTTTGCATATCTCTCTGGTTATTTCTTTAGGATAAAAACCTAGAAAGAGAGTTACTGGGTCAAAGGTATGCAAAAAAGATCCAAAGGCAAGAAAGCAAAGAAAGTTACTGTCTTGGGTCCTTTTCTCAGAAAGAGGAAAACTTTCCGAGGAACCCTCCTCCCCAGAATATTACTCTTTTGTCTCAGGGACAGAATTGCATCATGTGTATACGCAGAAACCAGGTACTGGCAAGGGAAGGGAGACTACTTTTGGCTTAGACCACCCAGATGTATCCTATCACACCCAATATCTCAAAAAAAATGGCCTTTTGTTATTAAGGAAGATTTGAGAGTAGCTATTTTATTTCACATATTGTACAAATATTCATATCCTTTCAAAAGTGAGTGTGTTTTACTTTCTGAACCCTTCAGAGCCCAAGGCTGTGTCTGCCATATAGTCAACCCCAAATAAAGGCTTGTCAGATGAATGAAGCCTACATATACATGTACCTATATACAGTTTGGTGTGTGTTTTGTAGTAATAAGTAAGAACAGGCAGGAGAGTGGTTCACCATACAATTGAACTCTAGAGACAGGATAGTTGTGGCATATAGACTCAAGGCAGCCTGGGAACAGAATAAGAGATTTTCCCAGGACGTATCAGGCAGTTACATCCAAAACTCAGCTTACTTTTCTATTAGTTCAATGTATTTTCCATTGGTCAGCTTTTGAATCCGTTTTACAATGACCATTACAATTCCATCCTTATTTAAGCCAAAAGAGGTTTGATGGGCTATGGAGAAAAATATCCATCACCTGGAGAAATAAAGCAACCCAGATATTAATTATAGAATTGTTCACCTTGACAGAGATCCTTATGTGAATGAGTCCTTGTATAATTATTATTAGAATGAATTTGCAGTTAGAAGAAGCCGTCATGGTCTCTTAAGGCTAGAGTTACAGAACTCCGGGGAGCAATAAAAAGAAATATCAGTCTATTTGTTGAAGAATTAGTATGGTAAGTCATCAGTTTGAATCCTGAGGTTTATGGCAACTGAATAAGTGTTTGTGTGTAGGGGGCACTGCTGTAAGCTTCTTTTGACAACGGAAGGCTTGGAAGTTTGTCTTACAAACCCAAGACCTTGCGTGAGAAAAGTGCAAGTTTTTAAATTTCTTGATTAGAAATAAAAAATGAATTTTTTTTGGATTAGGGACAGAAGTTAAGAACAGCCTTCTAATGGAGCCCTTAAATAAATGAACCAGGCTTCCTTCTTTATGTGGTTAATGATGTACATCAGCACAGTCATATATTAGCATCATCTTCCAAGATGATGAATAATTATGCACCCTTTGGTCCATCAATAACTGACTACCTCTGCGTCTCTATTCCTGCCCTACAAATAAGTTCATCTGTACCATTTTCTAGATTCCACATATATGCATTAATATAAGATATTTGTTTTTCTCTTTCTGACTTCCCTCTGCATGACAAACTCTAGGTCCATCCACATCTCTACAAATGAGACTTGTGGACACAGGCAGGGAAGGGGAGGGTGGGATGAACTGGGAGATTAGCAATGACATATATACACTACCATGTGTAAAATAGATAGCTAGTGAGAACCTGCTGCATAGCACAGGGAGCTCAGCTCAGCTCTCTGTGATAACCCAGAAGGGTGGGATTGGGTAGGTGGGAGGGAGGTCCAAGAGGGAGAGGATACATGTATACATATAGCTGATTCACTTCATTGTACAGCAGAGACGAACACAATATTGTAAAGAAATTATACTCCAATAAAAAATAATAACCGACTACCTAGTTAACGTTAACATAACCAACCTTCCTGTGAAAACAGTTTAGATGTGTAATTATTGATAATACAATTGAATTGATTTTTACAATAATTTATCTAAATCTAACAGTTTTTATGGTCTGCTTTTTAAAAAAATAAACCATAGGGAATGAATGCATCAAATCGCTCTTTCTTAGCTTTACTGGGATTTTTCAGTAATTAAACATTGAAATGACTTTTGTTTGAAAGAGATGTGGACTGTCCAAGGCTGTGTAATTGATTATGAAATTCAATAATTGACTGCAAAATTCTATAATCCTCCATCATCCAGACATGAGAGCAATCAATGACAAGCTGATGAGAATTAACGAGTGAATTACAAAGTGTTAAGTGTTAAAATTCATTGGCACTCAGGTGTGTGAAGAGATTACAGAAATGCGCTGGTAAGAAAAGAGCCATATGATTCTGCCACCACTGTCCTCTCCTTGCCTCACCCAGACAGAGTCTCTGAGTGTGGGTAGTCATCCCCAGAGCCCAAGCCTTGCCTGCTCACTTTTATTTATTTATTTATTTTGCGGTACGCAGGCCTCTCACTGTTGTGGCCTCTCCCGTTGCGGAGCACAGGCTCCGGACGCGCAGACTCAGCGGCCATGGCTCACGGGCCCAGCCGCTCCGCGGCATGTGGGATCTTCCCGGACCAGGGCTCGAACCCGTGTCCCCTGCATTGGCAGGCGGACTCTCAACCACTGCGCCACCAGGCAACCCCTGCCTGCTCACTTTGATATAATGTGAGCAGGATATAAAGGTTCAGAGGTGGAGAATTAAGTTTGGACTGATGTTATGGACTGAATGTGTGTCCCTCCCGTACTCCACCCCGTACTCCCAAATTCATATGATGAAGCCCTAACCTTCAATGTCATGGTATTTGGAGAAGGGGCCTTTGGGTTAGGTTAGATCACGAAGGTGGGTCCTCATGATGGGATTAGTGCCCTTATAAGAAGAGAAAGAGACAGCAGAGCGCTCTGTTATGTGAGGACACAATGAAAAGGTGGCCAGAAAGAGAGCTCTCACTGGGGATCGAATTGGCCAGCACCTTAATCTTGGACTTCTCAGCCTCCAGAACTGCGAGAAATAAATGTCATAGGTTTAAGGCACACAGTCTATGGTATTTTGTAATGGCAGCCTGGGCTAAGACAGACTGAGATCTAGGCTTCTGAGGATTTGATGAACAAACTGGACTTCTCAGGTGTATTGTCCCATGACTATACCTTTCTTTGTATGAATATCTTCCCTCATTTTTATTAGCAACCTTATCACACTTCATCAGCACTTATAGAATATGCAATTTGGCTTCATTACTTTATTGCCTAAGTATTTATTAAACATATACTAATGTAGCCACTCTGGCCTTTGGCTTTGAATAAGATATGAAGGTGACTAAGCATCAGTCATTGCAATTGATAATTTACACCTCAGTTTACACCTGAGTCGTAAAAAAGTAACTGACAATAGAGGACTGTGAACTAGGTGCTATGGGAACCCAGGGAGTGCGACTTCCAGAGCATTCCAGGAAGGCTTTCAAGAGAGGTGACTTTTGAGTTTTACTAAATAACAAAAATGCATCTGAAAATTAATAGTAACACTCTAAATTATGAAACATATTAAACATACAGAAGACACAGAAAATACTATAACTGACATCCGTATATCCACTACTCAAATGAAATACAAGTAAGCTTTGTTTTAGATAGCTCCCCCTTACTCTTTATTTTTAATTTTTAGAAATAAAATGCAATAGTTACAGGTTAAGTTCCATCCTTCATCCCTTTATTTTTTCCTCGTCCAGAAGTAATATCTATCCTGAAATTGATGAGTGTCATCATATATATTTTGCAATGCTTACTACATAGGTGAGTGTGTATACATAGAATTGTTATATGTATGTTTTAAATGCACTTCATAGTGTTCTAAAATTTGCAATTTTGTTGTTAGCACATGTTTTTGAGATTTAGTCACATGTAGATAGGCTATTCCTCTACTTTTTCTGGGGGTGCTGTGAATCACTAATGAAATAAACTTTCTTATCAATATCTCATGTGCATTTGAAAGAGTATTCTCTAGTTTAGATGCCCGCAAATGGAGCTTTTAAAAACCATTTTAAAGAAATTCTCAGACTACATTTTAATCATTTCAAGAAAGTGTTGTTCTAACCCATGGAGCTGCTTCATCCCTTGAACACAAACTGCAGTATGAATCTTGCTGGTAACAAAACAACACAATCATTATTTATTCAGGCTTCCTATATGCCAGGCACGGTTATATGTGGTATATATGAATTACTTCTTTCATATATAACTTCACTTGTTCTTTTTTTAAATTTCAACTTTATTTGTATAACAAAAAGCTTTCATTTTAATGAAGTCCAACTTATTTATTTTTCATGGATCATGCTTTTTAAAGATTATCACTGCAGGGGCTTCCCTGGTGGTGCAGTGGTTGAGGGTCCGCCTGCCGATGCAGGGGACACGGGTTGGTGCCCCGGTCCGGGAAGATCCCACATGCCGCGGAGCAGCTGGGCCCGTGAGCCATAGCCGCTGAGCCTGCGCGTCCAGAGCCTGTGCTCCGCAACAGGAGAGGCCACAACAGTGAGAGGCCCGCGTACCGCAAAAAAAATAAAAATAAAAATAAATTATCACTGTAGCATAAAATTTCCTACCTTAAGCATTTTAAAGCATTGGTCCCCAACCTTTCTGGCACCAGGGACTGGTTTTGTGGAAGACGATTTTTCCATGGATTGGGGGTAGGGGGTGGGAGGGTTGGGGTGGGGGATGGTTCAGGCGGTAATGTTAGTGATGGGGAGCAATGGGGAGCGGCAGATGAAGCTTCGCTCGCTCGACCGCCTCTCACCTCCTGCTGTGCCATCCTGTTCCTAACAGGCTGTGGACTGGTACCGGTCTGCGGCCTGAGGGTTGGGGACCCCTGTTTTAAAGTATACAGTACAGTAGTGTTAATTATAAGCACATTGTTGTGCAACAGATCTCTAGAACTTTTTCATCTTGCAAGACTAAAACTCTGTACCCATTGAACCAACAGCTCCCCATTTCCCCTTCCCCAGTAGCCCTTTGTAACGACAGTCAACTTTCTGTTTCTATGCATTTGACTACTTTAGTACATCAGGTAAGTACAGTATTCTGTTCTGTGGTTGGCTTATGTCACTTAGCTTAATGTCTTCAAAGTTTACCTATGTTGTAGTGTGTGACAGGATTTCCATCTTTTTTAAGGCTGAATAATATGGCATTGTATGCAAATATCACATTTTGTTCATCCATCCGTCTGCCATTGACATTTGGGTTTTGCTTCCACCTCTTGGCTATTTCGAATAATGCTGCAGTGAGCATGGATGTGGACATATCTCTTTGAGATCCTGTTTTCACTTCTTTTGGATATATACCCAGAAGTGGCATTGCTGGTCATATGGTAGTTCTATTTTTAATTTTTTGAGGAACCTCCATGCTGTTTTCCATAGCGGATGAACTATTTTATGTTCCCACCAACAGTGCACAATGATTCCAATTTCTCCACATTCTCACCAGCACTTGTATTTTCTGTGTTTTGGAGAGTTGCTATCCCTTGAATGTGAGGTGGTATCTCATTGTGGTTTTGATTTGCATTTTTCTCTTGGTTAGTGACCTTGAGCATCTTTTCATATGCCTGTTGGACATTTGTACATCTTCTATGGAGAAATGTCTGTTCAAGTCCTTTGCCAATTTTTTCTTTTTTCTTTTTTTTTTTTCGCGGGCCTCTCACTACTGTGGCCTCTCTCATCGCGGAGCACAGGCTCCGGATGCGCAGGCCCAGCGGCCATGGCTCACGCGGCACGTGGGATCCTCCCAGACCAGGGCACGAACCCGCGTCCCCTGCATCGGCAGGCGGACTCTCAACCACTACGCCACCAGGGAAGCCCTTTTCTTTTTTTTCTGATTTTAATTTTTTTAAAATAATTTTTATACAATTTTAAAGATTACATTCCATTAACAGTTATTAATATTTGCTATATCCCCCTGTTGTACAATGCATCCTTGTAGCCTATTTACACCCAGTAGTTTGTACCCCCGCCCTTATATTGCCCCTCTCCCCTCCCCACTGGTAAACACTAGTTTTTTCTCTATATCTGTGAGTCTGCTTTTTTGTTATATTCACTAGTTTGTTGTATTTTTTAGATTCTATATATGTGGTATCATACACTATTTGTCTTCTCTATCTGATTTATTTCACTTAGGATAATGCCCTCCAAGTCCATCCATGTTGCTGCAAATGGCAAAATGTCATTCTTTATGGCTGAGTAGTATTCCACTGTGCGTGCGTGTGTGTGTGTGTGTGTGTGTGTGTATACATATACACATATATATATGTGTATATGTTGTATTCCATTGTGTGTATATATATATATATCTCACATCTTCTTTATCCATTCATCTGTTGATGGACACTTCCATATCTTACCAATTGTAAATCATGCTGCTATGAACATTGGGTTGCATGTATCTTTTCGAATTGGACATTTGTATATCTTCTTTGGAGATTTGTCTGTTCAAGTGTTTTGCCCATTTAGAAAAAAAACTGGGCTATTTGTTTATTTTGTTACTGACTTTCAGGGGTTCTTTGTATATTCTGGATATTAACCGTCTATCAGATACATGGTCTGCAGGTATTTCCTCCCATTCCGTAGGTTGCCTTTTCACTCTGTTGATTGTTTCTTGTGCTGCATAGAGGTCTTTAAATCTGAGGTAGTCTCATTTGTCCATTTTTGCTTTTGTTGCTTGTGCTTTTGGTGTCATATGAGGCAGATCTTGAGATGATTATAACACAGTGACTAGAATTAAAATCAAGCTTTCCAGAAGTTAGCGCTCACATAAAACGATGCTGGGGAAATGGGATCTGTCCTCCAATTTGAGATGGCAGTTTTATTTCCTTACTGGGGTCTCCTTTTTCTTCCATCCTTACCTTCAGGGCCTGCTACCACCTGTTAATCAAGACTTTCATGGCTTGAGGTTCCATTAAATTGGGTCTTGAGGACAGAAATTTAGTTTAGGGACGAGTTAAGAAACCTGTTTGAACCATGATGAGCCACCTGCAGAGCTGGACTTGAACTTAATCTGGCTACATTGCCCCTGCTCTAAACTACCTTATGCACCACGCTTCAGTCACTGAAGACCCAAGTAAGAAGAGGGGCCTTGGGATGCTTATCATGGCTAATAGTTATTGAAGGCTTCCTACATATCAGGCATAGCTCCTTAAATCCTCACAACAACCCTATTCAATTGTTAGCCCATTTTACAGATGAAGAAACTGAGACACCAAGGAATTAATTTACTTGCCCAAAGCCACATGGTTTTTAAGTGGTGAGGAGGGATTTCAGTCTAGGCAGTCTGCAGAGTCTGGTCTCTTAACCATTATCTTCCCCTGGGTGAAGGGAGGTGCCTCACCCACATTTCTGAAATGTTTCTGAAGCCTTATTTCTCTGGGAGTGAGGGCCACCTGGGTTAAGAGCCACCTCTACAAAGTTATCAGTCAGTCCTGGGCTCCTGGGAACACAGAGAACAGGCTGTGTTGAGATTTGAGCTCCAGACAGTCCCTGGCTTTGCTGCAGGAACTGTCCAGGCAACTACCCAGTTGCTTGATGACAATTCCTCTTAGGCATATCATATGTTCAAGCCAGAAAGTAGGGCTGGCTACATGATTTACAGGGCTCAGGGCAAAATAAAAATGCAGGTCCCTTTGTTCAAAAAGCCAGAAAAGAAGTGCCAGTAAATTTGTTAAAATATAAAGCCTTTTCCTTCTTTCACAATCTCTCTCAACATGTCATGATATTTTTGGTGTGCTATTTAATGTCTTTCTAAGTAAAGAAAATTTTAAATTATTAGCATAAATCTTACCATTCATCTTTACATCATGCAATACCAGTTTTAAATGCAAATATCAGAGCATTTAATTCATGTGTGGAATCACAGAAATCACACAACTTATATTTCGTATCTCCTACATGCATATGTGTTTTGTTCTTATCATAACTGTGGAAATGCTGCACAAAACTAAACTAACTCAATTGTTTTTATTTCACTTCTTAATATGCACACTTTCTATCAACACTCTATGGAAGCTGGCAATTTTCGTAATATTATATTTGCTTTGAGTCTCACTAAATTTCCACACATCGTGGGTCTGAAATTTTGTGTGAATGGGACAGCGAGGAACTATGAGCATGCATACTGTGCATGTCTTATCTGTTCATATGCACACTCTATCGTCCCATTAGATTTCACTTATAAAACACAAGTTCAAAGGTGAAATATTATGAATTTCAAGACAGTGACATTAGAGCATTAAACTAAGCGTGGGGTCCTTCTGATCAGAGCATGAGGTGGTGTGTGACTATACATGTCTCATGCTCAGGAAGACCACCTTGCTAGAAGGGACTTCAGGGCTTCACTGAAGCTCACCCATTTGCTTCAGTGGGAATACATAGGCCAGAACAAGGTTACTTCCGGCACCTCCTACATCAACCAGAATTAGGTCCATCTTGAGCCTCTGATGGAAACGAATGACATTCCTAATTATCCAACTCTAAAATTCAGAGCTGGAAAGGACATCTCTTAGCTCTTTGTCTCTCTTTTTTTAATGAAGCCTGTGTTTTTAAATACAGGAAAACACAGAATACTGTAATGAACTTCAATTAATTTCAGAACAAATCATTGTTAATATTTTGTTTTTTTGAAGCCTTTTTTTTTAATTTTTAATTAAAGAACTGGGACATTTTAGGTAAGAATGAAGTACTCTTTATCCTCCACCCTCGATCAAATTCCACACTCTCTTTAGAGGCAGCCATTACTGTGAATTTGGTGTATATCCTTCCAAGCCATTTAAAAATATTTTTACTTATATATAGTAACCATAAACAAGACAGATTTTTCTGTATACGTGTTTGGTTATTTCCTTAAGATTTATACAGTGGTATCTTATAATACATATTATTCTGCAACTTGCTTTTATCCTCATGCAACGTTGTATTTTTGAGATCTATCTTAATATATATTACTAGTTTACTCCTATTAAATGCTATAGTGCATTTTATGAAAGTGCCACGTTTTAGTTATTTACTACCCTAGTGGATAGTATAGTTGTTTCCAGAAGTTCACTGTTGTAAACACTTCTGCAATGAACATGTTTTTTGCACATGTGAGAGAGTTTCTCTAGGATGGGATGTGCCATGTGCCAAAGTGCTCTCCAGAGAGGTTGTACTAACGTACTCTCACATTGGCAGTGTATGAGAGTTTGCACTTCACTGCATCCTGGACAGTGCTGAAGAGTGTTAGAGTTTTTTCATTCTTTTCCCCACATTTTATGGACTCTAAAAACCTCAGGACTTGGGCAGAAACAGTTCTAGAGCCTAGGACTCCTCATTCCCAACGCAGGGCTTAGGAATCAGTTTAAATATTCACCATTTGTGCTCTTTTTCCTCTACTTTGAACAACACTTTCAGAGACATTTTAAGTTAATTGACAAAGTTCTGGGCCTGGAGTTTGGCTTTTGCCCTGACACTCCCCCTCACCCCAAGTCTGGTGGTGAGGGGATGCAGCCAGTCTATCCTCCATTTCAAAAGCCTCTTGAAAACACGACTGCTTGTCCTGCTGTGTTTTTCTGAGTGTGTGTGGTGAATGGGGGAAAAGTGTCAGGGCAGAAATTATATACTGTTATTTGAAGAGTCTGGGGCACTTTAAGACAGGGCTGGAGATAAAATCCAAGGAACAGTTGAATTTTAAAAGTTTCATCAGAATAGGCTCAGGCATTATTAATGCAATTGAGGAGAAAGGTTGTTTAGATAGAGGTGCTGAACAATTCAAATCTGGAAGGTTGATGTGACTTTGCTAGTATGAAAACAGCCTGTGCTTTTACATATCAACATACTTACTTCTATACAAATCGTGTATCACGCTACAGAACTCATTGTTCAAAGATAATATACACGAAAAGAAATCCTCCTTCCTTTACCCTGTTCAGAGGACTTTCTGTTGACTGAAAGGGCGGAAAGGATAGGTATTCATCCACAAAGTTTTATAGACATGAATTAAAGCTTAAGTCTTTTCCCAGAGGAACACAGGCCTGGAATTAAGCCCTGCATTTATGAATAATGCAGAGACACCAGGGAAAAGGGCAGCATGATGGGTGGGTCTCTGTGTAGCCACACTCCACGAAGCTCTCCTTTACTTAACTCAGACCTGGATTTGTTTACTCACGAGCTAATTAACCTTTAAGCCTTAGTGTTCTCATCTGAAAATGAGGATAATAATAATTCTGACTTCACAGGACTGTTGTGACAATTAAAAGAGATAATGCATTTGAAGTGCCAAGCATATAGGAAGCACTTGATAAATGCCAGCTCTCCTTATTGTTATTTTCTACCCTCTCTGAATTCTTAAAAGGCTTTTGGTGGAGTGCCTCATCATTTAGTTTGCTACAGTTTCTTCTAAGTTAATCGTATCTCTCTTATGCATCCTTGATCTTATGAAGGAGATAACTGTCTTAATATCTAAACCTGCACCTTTACAATGTACAAAATGTGTCTAAAGATATTCTTTTACATGTCTTTTGAATATCCCACTTGCCCAGCCCACGGCTGAACACAGACGAGGCACTCTACAATATGTACTGATGGATTGATGGTTCTTTGTCGGAGAGATAACCCCTCTAGAAGTTACTGCAATGATTGTGAATCAAAGAGCTTCACTTTTTTTTTTCAAAGAGCTTCACTTTGAAGAAAGCACAGTGCATTTTAAAACATACTAAAAGAAAGCTTCTCATCTTGACAATTTTTGTCTGCTAGATTAACTACAAAATGATTTTTAATCCTTTTTTTTTTATGGGAGCACTCTGGTGAAGTTAAAAAGTACCTGTGGCACACTGTCCCTTTTTGAAGAGGAAAACACAATACTGTAAAGGTTCGTGGAGCGCATTGCTAAGCAACAGAACCAGGTCTGGACTGCACAGGAGTAAAAGTTCTTTGTTCAGTATGATGAAGAATTATGAAATGGAAAATCCTTAATAGAATCTTACCTGCAACAAAACACTCTTTATTTTTCAAAGCACTAATCAGCAGTTGATAACTAATTTTCATGGGAGTCTCCAAAAATAACTCACAGTTCTGTTCTCTGAGTGAAAGAGTTCAGCAAGAAGGTTTTGAATATTCATTTTGATGGAAGACATGGATCTGTCATCTGGATTTCAACTCACCATTCCCTGTGTTCTAGGATTAATCCAGGATTATAAAAATCCATCTCAAATAATTTCAATACTGCTTAATCTTGATGGGAAATGTGTTTATCACATAATTTGGTCTCCAGACAGCATCACCTGGGAACCTGTTAGAAATGCAAAATCTTGAGCCCTATCCATCCCGGGTCTACTGGATCAGAGAATCTGGGGTCAGGACCCAGCGCTCTGCTTTCCTCCTGGTGATTCTGATTTTGTATAAAGTTTGAGAACTTAGAGAATCAGGATAACTGTGTGAAACACATAAAAGTAGACAGTGAAGAGTTAAATTCAGTTTGGCACTAGTGGATCATCTTGAACCACTGATGAACTGCTGGACCATTTTGAACTGGGAATAAAATTATAGTTGTAACTCAGAAAGTAACTGCAGAGAAAAAAAAGCACATGTAAGGGAGAAGAGTCTTCGACGTAGCTTTCAATTACTTCCTGCTGAAATCGGAGCCAACTGTAAACGCCTTCCACCAGTTGCATCTGTGACAATCAGTGTTCGAAGAGTTTATTTACCAAGAATATATCACAATTTTTCTCTTATTTTTCCCCAGAGACATGAAGGAGAAATGATGCCCATTGCTTATTACATGAGAGATCGGTAACCTGAAATGTTTTAAATAAAATATAAAGTCTAGAAAAAATATGTGCACATCAATATCATAAACTTGGCATAATCCTGAAAGTTTGAAGTCGTGAGTATTAACTCAGGAAAAATGACTGAAAGGGTTATTGCTTGGTTACATATTGAGAACTAAATTCGGTAAATGATGTAATTTCATTCTATCAGCTACTAGCCCTGCAGCCACAAGTCACTTTACCTCTCTGTGCCTCCTTTTATACTTTTGTGAAATAAGAGGTCATTTATTAGTTCCTTTACATTTCCAGGATTTTGTGATTGTATAAATAATGGACACTCTGTGAAATATCTCACATTTTTTTTCAAAGAGAGATATGCACTAGCTCACTTGACCTTTACGAGAACCAGGTCCTTCTGTACAGTAAAAGAAATGTTTAACTTTATAGACCTGAATCTTAGAAAGCATGTAACAATCATTGTATAAGTTCTGCAGAAGGTTCAGACATTTAATAATTAACTAACTTGGAAAATGCTGTTTTGGATAGTGTCTTGCTGTGCTTGCAGGATGTGTATCCTAGGAAGAATGTTCTTGTGTAGCCAAGACTTGATCTCCATGTGCTCGCCAAGTGAACACTATCTCTGTTACCTTCCAGGAGAGGGATATGAGCTCTGAGTTAAGGCTAAGCTGCCCTGACCTTACTCTCCTGGGTGAATGTTCCCAGGGAACCTGGCCCATCTGAAGGGAGCATAGTATCAGTAGGCAACCTAACCTCGGTTGGGACTTAGGTCTTTGGGATAAGACTGATTTGTATTTGAATTCTGGCTCTGCCACTTGGCTAGTTGTACCTACTTCATAAGGCTGTGCAAGGACTGAACAAAACTAAATGAGACGGTGTGTGTAAAGAATGTCCATAGTTCCTGGCGTATGTAAATGTTCAATAATTATTAGCTTTAAAAGTTAAGGTTGGGCTTCCCTGGTGGCGCAGTGGTTGAGAGTCCGCCTGCCGATGCAGGGGACGTGGGTTCGTGCCCCGGACCGGGAGGATCCCACATGCCGCGGAGCGGCTGGGCCCGTGAGCCATGGCCCCTGAGCCTGCGCATCTGGAGCCTGTGCTCAGCAACGGGAGAGGCCACAACAGTGAGAGGCCCACATATCACAAAAAGAAAAAAAAAACAAAAAAAAACAACAACAAAAAAAGTTAAGGTTAAAACTGTTGAGGGAAACTGGAAAATTTAAATTGGGTCTCAATGAATATATTACTTTACTTAAAAACCTGTGTTGTTTTGCATTCTGCTTATTTTTCATGTTCAAATGCATTTTAGGCTTATTAGCTAATTGATTCATTGACTTCTTATTTAAAGAACTATTTATTGAGCACCTATATGTGTCACATTCTCTTGTAGACAGTGGAAGTATGACAGCAAACAAGAGAGCAAAAATCTCTTCTTTTAATGGGGAGACATGAAAATACTCCCCTTCCCAATAAACAAACAAATAAATAAAAAATTAACTGGTAGTGATAAATGCTAAGAAAAAAAATAAAACAAGGTGATGTGCTTGAGTCTGGGAGCAATTTTAGATCAGGTGTTCAGAGAATGCTTCTCTAAGAAGGTGATATTTCAGATGTCACCTGAATAACAAGATAGAGCAAAGTTCTGGAGTCTGAGCAAGACATGGTAGTGATTTATATGAGGGTAGTGGTGGTTAGAATGGAGAGATGTGATTGGATTAGGAGATGTTACAGTGATAGAATCAGTAGGACTTACTAATGGATTGGATGGGAGGTGTGAGGGAATGAGAGGAATCAAGGATGTCTTTGAATCAAGGATGTCTTTGAATCAAGGATGTCTCCAGTCTTTGGCTTGATGGGATGGTGGTACCATTTACAGAAGTGTAGCAGGTTGGGGAGAAGTGGGTTGAGGGTAAGAAGGGTCCAGAGCCTAGATTTGAGAAGATTAAATTTGAGTTGCCTATTGAACTCCAAGTGGAGATGTCAAGTAGACAACTGGATACATGAGGACAGGACTAAACATTTGGGAGATTTTTTTGCCTTTGCTTAATATTTAATGGAGTGGGTTGGTTGAGAATACTTAGGGAAAAGAGTACAGTTAGAAAAGAGGAGAAATTCTAGGAGCATTCTTAAAATTTCAGGTACTTACGACTCATAACAAAATCTTATAGTAATAACATATAGCCCTTGTAAAGTTTGCTACATAAAAATGTACTGAGAGGAATTTTTGACTTTCTTATGTTCTTTAGTATACATAAGTGGGGACCAAAAAGAAGTCTGGTTGTGATACTTTGGTCTTATATACATTCATTTGATCCATATTTTTGAGTGCCTACTGCAAGGTACCATATTATGTACTAGTGTAAAATGAAACCAATAGAACAGTCATATTGTTAGTCAAACATATTTACTGAGCATATGCTGTGTACATACTACTAGATGATTTGAGTAGAAACCACAAAAATGGAAAATCAATTCTCTGTCCCTAAGAGAAGACAGTCTAAAACTGCCACTCAAAAGGAGAACGGCGGGCTTCCCTGGTGGCACAGTGGTTGAGAATCTGCCTGCCAATGCAGGGGACACGGGTTCGAGCCCTGGTCTGGGAAGATCCCACATGCCGCGGAGCAACTAGGCCCGTGAGCCACAATTGCTGAGCCTGCGTGTCTGGAGCCTGTGCTCCGCAACAAGGGAGGCTGCGATAGTGAGAGGCCCGCGCACCGCGATGAAGAGTGGCCCCCGCTTGCCACAACTAGAGAAAGCCCTTGCACAGAAACTAAGACCCAACACAGCCATAAATAAATAAATTAATTAATTAATTTAAAAAAACGGAGAACAAACCACTCAAAAGTCATAAGGAGAGTGTGTTTCCTTTTCCTTTTGCGTATCTGATGCTCTTAGGGCATTAGGAGAAATCTATGTAGGCCAAATGAACTTGGTAAAGTAGGCCACAGTTCATAATCCATTTGTCTTTTCCCCTCGCTTCCACTTCTGGTCAATGGAGAGCTTCCCCGGGTGGAGAGAAGCTTATTTTAGCCCATGTCATACTTCTAGTTGACTGGTCTTCCAAGCATCCCAGCATTCATATTCTCATTATCTGGGGAGAAGAGATATAAAGAATCCATCAGCACTTGTAATGGCTAATTTCTTTGCCCTATTAACTCAAACACAGTTTCCCTGAAAAACAGTTCTAATTTGTTCAAAATTCTATACTTCCTGTATAGCTAGCGGATGGAGTGCATGGATTGGATGCATGCCCACTTATCAGTGCAGATGGGAAGGAAGGGAAGCACCCTCTTCTGGGCTAATGGTTGTATTTGCTTTATTAAGATCCAGCCTAACCTTTTGGAGGCTTGTTACCAGAAAGAACAGTCTAGCATCAATTATGCTGAAACAAAAATCATTATATTTAGTAGTCATTGTCTAATTTCTAAGTGGACTTTATTAAATAAATCCAGATAAAAGCTTAGTTCATTCAACTACATGGTGCATTTGCTGATAAATCATCCAGGCAGACTCATGATGATGTAGCTCTTCTTGGAAAGAAATTCTCAGTACAGTAAAGTCCATGTGAAGTTTTTTTGTGTCGTCAATGTGGCCAACTGGTAATAGAAATACTTAGGGTATTTTTGGTGGGGGGGGGGGAAATAATTTCTTTGTGTTTTATGATGTCAAATTCTGTGGTCTCAGCCAAATACTTGGCCATATGCTTAAACAGGTTCAAACATTTTGTTGTTGTTCATTCAGAAACATTTTGACCCCTTTCCCTGATACCAGCATAGCTTGCTTCTGTGTCATTTTGCTTGAACAAGAATGGAAGGTTAGCTAGTAAATTGTTCATCACAAAATGTTGAAAATCCCTTTATATATTCTATCTGAAGTGTATGGATTTCTCTTCAATCAGTGATACATGATGTCATCCCAGTAGATATTTAGCAGAAAGAAAATTCAGCTATTAAATTTTACCATTCAGAATACTTAGGTTCAGTTGTTAGCTGGTACTTGAGAGGGTCTAAGTGCCATCCATTTACTGGTCTCTTTCAGTCACTGCATTTGGTTATATCACCAGAAAGTCGGTACCTAGGCTGTATTATCTTGTGCTTTATAGTGGGTCAGTACCGAGAATGTACATTTGAAGAACATTTTGGTGTCTTCTACAAAAGAACACAGGAAAATCATAGTTTATTAGTTTATTTGATGTTCCTTATATAAAGAATCATATGATAAATTCCTTCTTGAAACTAGTGTCAGAGACATATTAGTCTTTTTGGATGACTCAGTATGTTTTCTTTCTTTGAGAGATAGGAACTATACCACACAAATGGTTTTCTTTTTTTATTGTGAATGCCAGGAAACTAAGAACTTATTTTAGCAAGTCCTAATATCTTTAGGTATCCTAATACTTTAAATTCTCAACTGGTTTCTTATCCATCTTTTAAATGTGTGTAGTACAGTTTTATACCTACTGCAATATTTTGGGGGAAGAAAAATCGGAGAGGTCGCTTCCTCAAAGAGGCTTTTCTCTGAAGACTCCATTGAAATCAGCTCCCCTCCTCCAGCCCCCTGGACTGGTTTTTCTTATCAAAGCACTCTTCCTTTATTGCATTTACAATAATTTGTAATTATCAATTGTATTTGTTTCCTTATTTATGTTTGTTTCCTTATGTTTTTTTTTTTTTTTTTTTTTTTTTTGGTACACGGGCCTCTCCCTGTTGTGGCCTCCGCAGGCTCAGCGACCATGGCTCACGGGCCCAGCCGCTCCGCGGCATGTGGGATCTTCCCAGACCGGGGCACGAAACCATGTCCCCTGCATCGGCAGGCGGACTCTCAACAACTGCGCCACCAGGGAAACCCCTGGCCATTCTAACAGATGTGATTTCCATCTTTTTTAAGGCTGAATTATATATATACAATATATATATTATGTATTATATATACAAATTTATATTACATTTCTTTATGCTGAATGATATTTATATCTATCTATGTATATATGTATCACATTTTCTTTTTCCATTCATCTGTCATGAATATTTAGGTTGATTGCATATCTTGGCTCTTGTGTGTAATGCTGCAATGAACATGGGAGTGCAGACATCTCTTTGAGACACTGATTTCATTTCCTTTGTCTCTATAACCAGAAGTGGAATTGCTGGATCACATGATAGTCCTATTTTTAATTTTTGAGGGCTCTCCATACTGTTTTCCATATGGCTATACCATTAGAAATGTGCGACTTTTTTTTAAACTCCAGAGTTTAAGGGTATTTTACTTAGTCTCCAAACTTATGGGATTTAAGGAAGCTATTCTTTTGTTAAAATTTCCAATTTTATTATAAAATGATAGAGTACATAGTTTGTAGACTATTGATTTTTTGAATTTCTTGAAGTTTCTTTGTGAATTAATTCATGACCTATTTCTGTAACTGTTTCACATGTGCTTGAAAAGAATCTGTTTTTCTCCATGGCATAATTTCCACATCTATGAAACAAGAACCAAAAATATCCAACTCCTTTGATTTTTGTTTTGGAGGTTGCCAAACCAAAGACCAAAATGAAAGAAAATACAACACTTGTTCTTTTTGACTCTTTCTTTGGCAAACTCACAATGGGTATATCTTGACACAAGAAAGCACGTAGCAGACAGAGAAAAAGGAAAATATCTGTCCTTCCTGAAAATAGATTTGTTACCACTGAGTAACAGGTGCTTAATCCTCTGTGGGGGCATAATTCCAGCCTATAGAGAGGGACTAGATGGAGTGAAGGAGCAACCACCTGTGTTAGTGATTCTGATCTGTGTTTTATTCCTTCAGGACTTGCTGGCCTTGGATATTTATAAAAGTGAAGCTGAGCCTTTGGCGTGCTACTCAGACTATCATTATATGCTAGGGTGGGGTGGTGGTCCTCCAACAGGCTGATTGATAGCAGCTGGCTAGCCAATCAGAGAGCCAGCCTAGTCACTTAGGGGGCAGCATGGATGCTTAGCTCAATTTTCCGAAAGGGGAATTTGATGGTCAAGGGCTTCACCTTATGGTTTTAGGTGAGATCCTTAATAGCCAACCTCTCAAGTTCTTCACCATAAGAACTCCATGTGCCTCAGCTCCTGCACCGTCTCTGCTCATGCCATCTCTCACTCTCTTCTCTTCTGTGAGCTCTCATGGAACCCACTGTTGGCTTACCACCTCCCCCTGTACGTCATCAGCAATGTCTCCTTCTCTTTCCTAGGAGATCTCAAGCCTTTCCAAATACAATGAGTCATTAAGAAGCATTTTTAAAATACATAGTTTTATATGGGTGTTTTTGGTGTTGTTTCAACTTTGCTATTTGTTTGAAAGTTATCAAAGTTTACAGTTGGAAAAAATCCTTTTTTTTTTACCTTCCCCCAAAGTCAGTAACCTCAGCTATTGACACTATCGCAAGAGGATTGTACTTTATCTGGATGAAGACAGAATATTGCTAACACCTGTCCACCAACAGAAGGAAAATCTTGCCCAGGAAAGGACGGCAGTTCCAGAGTGAAAGAAGACGGTGAGAGTGAAGAGAGTACCTGGAACTCGAGAGTATCAAGAGTAGGAGGTGGCACCAGAATGATTTACTAATATTTTGGCTGTCATTAGAATAGTAGACACTTCACCATACAGGGGTGTGTCGTGTACTGTGTACTGGAAAGAGCATGAAATCAGAGGGACCTGGTTATAATTCAGGTTTTGCTATATATTAGCTTTGAGATTTTGGCTAAGACACTTGACGACTTTGATTCCATGGCCCTCACATGTGGAACGTGTAGAATGCTAATGATAATAATAATACTTGCCACCCAATGTAAAAATATTGTCACTGGCATAGTAAAATGGTATATTGGTATAGTAACCCTTTAAACTTGTTACAAAAGTTAGAATGTTTTGAGGAGGGAGGTTTAGAAGTGCTTTCCATTGATTTGCTTACAAAGATATTTTCATCTTCCACTAGAAGTGTTGGTTATGAAAAACCTCTAGAGAAATAATGATTTTTGAGGTTTTCTTCTGTTACTGTCAACCACTTTTAGCAGGTGTACAACTTTCTGTGTATGTCACCCAATTGACTTAAAAGTGATTTAATGAGGGCTTCCCTGGTGGCGCAGTGGTTGAGAGTCCGCCTGCTGATGCAGGGGACAGGGGTTCGCGCCCCAGTCCGGGAAGATCCCACATGCCACGGAGCGGCTGGGCCTGTGAGCCATGGCTGCTGAGCCTGCGCATCCGGAGCCTGTGCTCCACAACGGGAGAGGCCACAACAGTGAGAGGCCCACGTACTGCAAAAAAAAAAAAAAAAAAAGTGGTTTAATGAATGTATTTATTGATTGCCTCATTTCATAAAGGAATCTGAGTAAGGACCCTCAATTTAACATTCTTTTCTCTATATATATTTGGAACAGGCATTTATCTTGCCTTCCAACTCCGAACTACATGCCCCAGACACCCTTACTGCTAATGTCCCTAATTCCTCATGACAAATCCCTATCTGTGCAGAATAGCTGGTTGATTGCTGTAACTGAATCCTGACTGATGGATTTGTACACTTTTTTTGGGCAGGACCCCTGTGATATAAAGGAATGAACTTGCATTTTAGTGGGGGGAAAACAGATGATAAACAAATAATTAAGTAAAAGTTTTAGTAACTGATATGTCCTTCAGATAAAAATAAAGCTGGAAAAGGGGATGGGGAGTGCAGGAGGTGAATGTTGCGAGTTTAAATAGCGTGGTGGTGGGCACTGCAGTTTTAAATACAAGTGGTCATGGAAGGCTTCCCTGATAAGGTGACTTTTGAGACCCGACTATTATGTCAATTGGGTGCAAGTCCTTGGTGGAGTTCATGTGTTAAAATGCAATTATCCAATTACTCCTTTCCTTAGATAACTCCCTAAATGATGCTATTTTCCATCTCCAGGTGGTTATATTCTCTACCCACAGCAAACATGGCGGAAAAGGCTTCATCCTGATATCTGGGCCACCAATAAAGATGGCCACAGCACTTCCTGTGTTTGCCCTTAACAAAGATGGCGACAATACTTCCTGTTCAGGGCTTTTGCCTTCAACAAAAATGGTGCTTACGGTACAGGTTCCCTGACACTTTGGAGTCCGGTTGCAGTTTTTTTTTTTTTTTTTCCTTAAGATACGTGTTTGCAGACGTAAGTAACAGGATCCCAGAACCCCCGTATGCATCTTTTCTCGAAGGCCCCGCGCCGCGGCGTCTGCGGCCTGGGCCCTGCGTGCCTCCCCCGCCCGCTAACTTGCTCGCGGCGCTCCCCAGCCGCTCGGGCTGGGGTGGCGGTGGAGGTGCTCGGGGCCCTGCTCTCTACTCGGTCTTCTCTGCAGGTCATTCCCAGCACCCCCTTTTAGCGGGTCAGGTGGCCCCTAAAATCTTTCATAGTTCTTTCCGTTCCTAATGCCACAGGGCTTCAGCTGGCGAGGCGGGAAATAAAAAGTTCCACATCGGCGGGGACAGCCCAAAGGGCACATCTTCCTGCTCACCTGCCGCCTCTCGGGGTCGCCCGCTGTGGCTCTACTTTCTGTGGGTGTCATAAAGCCCCATTTGCCGCCCCCCGTCTCCCCTCCCCGCCACTTAAATACCCTCTTAGCCGTCCCTCTGCTCACTGGTGCAGGGGTCTTGGAAACAAGCCTTCCATAGCGTGTGGACATTTAAAAAAAATCTTTTAAAGGAAAAAAAAAAAAGCACAACATTAAATGTCCTGTGCATGTGTGGCTATGACAGTGTTGTGATGGAGATTCGAAATTCTTCCAGAGGAGGGCTGGAGTCTGTGACTATATATAAGATTTACTGTAGACTCGGCATGAACGCCTAATGTTCTGCTTGAAGGCAATGGTGTATAGGCCTTTTCTCTTAGGGAAAAAGATCCTTAAACTTACTTGTACCTGCCGGTTTATTGCCCCACTTCCATTGATGATCAGGTTCTGCAGATGCCCGCGGTCTTAAGGGCACTTGCGTGCATATTGGCGGTTTCTGCGGTAATGGGGTATCTCTGATGAACACAATGTTAAAGGAAAAGCACTATTACTTCTCAAGTATGTTAGAATGAAATGCTCCTCTGTAACCCTCAGGTAAAAGTTGCTTTTTTTTTTTTTAGAAGATGTTGGGGGTAGGAGTTTATTAATTAATTTATTTATTTTTGCTGTGTTGGGTCTTCGTTTCTGTGCGAGGGCTTTCTCTAGTGGCAGCAAGCCGGGGGCCACTCTTCATTGCGGTGCGGGGGCCTCTCACCATCGCGGCCTCTCCTGTTAAGGAGCACAGGCTCCAGACGTGCAGGCTCAGTAGTTGTGGCCCACGGGCCTAGTTGCTCCGCGGCATGTGGGATCCTCCCAGACCAGGGCTCGAACCCGTGTCCCCTGCATTAGCAGGCAGACTCTCAACCACTGTGCCACCAGGGAAGCCCCAAAAGTTGCTTTTTAAGCAGGGTCTCTAATTCACTTTTCCCCAAATCTCTTTATGGAACAAGGAATGGAGCTAGGACCCCATTGTGTGGAAAGTAAAAGCAGAGAAGATGATTCATGTTCTGAAGCATTCGAAATTAATTCAGCTTGGCTTAACAGCCGTGTATTAAACACCATGGCCTGGCGTTCTGCTAGGGTTCAAAGATGTCCGTGACCTTAAGGAGCTTGCACTGTAAGACACTATCTTTAGGGGCTCATCAGGCTTCCTGTGATCTGAGCTACCATTTTGTGTCTTCCCAGGGGGAGATGGAGGCTAGAGACAAGCAAGTGCTTCGCTCCCTTCGCCTCGAGCTGGGTGCAGAGGTACTGGTGGAGGGACTGGTCCTCCAGTATCTTTACCAGGAAGGGGTCTTGACGGAAAGCCACGTTCAAGAAATTAAAGCTCAAGCCACAGGCCTCCGGAAAACAATGCTGCTGCTGGATATCCTACCTACCAGGGGTCCTAAAGCATTTGATGCCTTCCTAGATTCCCTGCAAGAATTCCCCTGGGTAAGGGAGAAACTGGAGAAGGCAAGAGAAGAAGCCATGGTTGAGCTGCCTGCAGGTAGGCCTCAAAAAGATCACTCCAGACCACCTCCAAGATTGTTGGAACTGTGCCCTTTGGATTTGAAGTTGGGGTTTTAGGCTGGGTGGGGGTTGGCGGGTCCTGAAAGTGGGAAAGGATTTTGGTTTGCAGGCATGTGGCGCTGGAGGGACTGGTTGAGGAGATGGAGTTAGGAAGTGCAGGGAAGGAGGGAGGAATGGAACACGATTGAGAGGGTGAGGAGGGAGCTCAGAGAATACATTTAGAAATGCTTCCAGGGAAAGTTGGCAAGTCACTTGGGAGGCATGTTCTCATCAGAGAGCCAGGTCATATCTCAGCCCTTGGCATTGAGAGCCATTTGGAAAGTGCAGATGGGAAAGCAGGCTTTAGGCTTCCTGATAACTGATTCGTGGGGTGCCAGAGCGGCCGGCTGGAAAAGGTCAGACTCATGAAGAAGGGGACAGCCTTTAGGAAGGCACGCCTTGCACCTGTTCCCTGGGCTGTCCTGCATGGCCAAAGGGGATTATTTGGAAGGCTGGCTTAGTTTGTTTTTAAAGACTATTGATTTAAAGTCATCCTTTTTAGTTTGGCTTTGTTCAGACACCTGGAGTATTTAATTTTATAAGGACAGTAGTTTTTTTTGGGGGGGGGGGGGGCTCTTTTTGATTTTTTTTTTTTTTTTTTTGCGGTACGCGGGCCTCTCA
Source organism: Lipotes vexillifer (assembly GCF_000442215.2). Classification (NCBI taxonomy): domain Eukaryota; kingdom Metazoa; phylum Chordata; class Mammalia; order Artiodactyla; family Lipotidae; genus Lipotes; species Lipotes vexillifer. The sequence goes on from NW_006796149.1 coordinate 1,353,768, forward strand.
CTGTTGTGGCCTCTCCCGTTGCGGAGCACAGGCTCCGGATGCGCAGGCTCAGTGGCCATGGCTCACGGGCCCAGCCGCTCCGCGGCATGTGCGATCTTCCCAGACCAGGGCACGAACCCACGTCCCCTGCATCGGCAGGCAGACTCTCAACCACTGCGCCACCAGGGAAGCCCTCTCATTTTGATTTTAAGGAACGTTGGAAGCTATGGAAAAGAGAAACAGTCCTAGTGCTATCAGCCTGGCTTGTATCAGGAAGGAGATGTGAGATGAAACACTTGTTCCTTCTCAACACCTCCCATGACGTCTACTTTTTACAGAGATTGAGAAGCAGAGAACTGAACTGGCAAAAAAAAAAAAGAAGGAAAAAAGAAAGTTGACTTGTAAATTTTTAACAGAGTTAGGAAATTGACATTCTCAGTTTTTTATAGCAGTGATAGTTAGAACTACCCCAACTCAGGGGTCTCCAGAATTTGTTGTTGCTGTTTTTCAAATACAATATAACTAGTAAAAAAACAAATGCCGGTAATAAAGAAACTACTTTTATTATTTTTGCCCCATGGACCTCATATTTTGAATGATTTTCCGGACCACATGATAAGTAATCATGACTAATTCTTCTAATATTTTTATTAATGACATATGTCTGAATATTTGATCAACATGAGATAACTGGTTGACTTAGGAAGGCCTGGTAAAATCCCAGTGGAAAAAGCAAAAATATTTTCATTTCCTTGCATGGCCAAATTACAGGTAAATGTATGTTTCAGGCTTTTTGAAATACTGAAAAAAGCTGGCCTTTGAGGACCACAGGAATTTTCAGGTTGGATTGTTCTTACAAAATAAAATACTCCAGGTGTGTGAACGAAGCCAAACTGAAGTAGGTAAAATGTTTCTACCACTTGATTGAAAGCAGAATATATAACATAGAAGTGGGGAGATGTTAAAAGAAATATTAGGGTGTCCAATATCTTTTCATGGTATTTGACTTAGAGGTTCCTCTTGGCAACACATAGTTGGAAACAACAAAACAGGCAAACTGAAAGCCTGTTACTACTGAAATACTTAATTTAATTTTATAATCATTGTAGGTGTTGTAAATAGTATGACTGTATGTTGTTCAAAGAGGTGTGACCCCGTTTTCATTTCTTCTGATTCATTCAAAGAACAAGAAAAGTTATTTTTACCAAATGGTGAAAGTTACAATGATGTTGAAGAAAAAAAATATATACATATATATTTTTAAGTAAGCAGTATGAAACATCGCGGAGCGGGAAAAAATTCAGTGTATCTGTGCTGAAGTTTGGAAAAATAACGATAATACGTTAATTCTGTGGTAGTGGTCAAATGGAACGATAGGTTGGCTACTGCACAAATGAAGTCCTCTTAATTGTTTTACTTCCTGTTGAGTAACACTGCTACTGAAAAAAATATCCTGAAGAGAGAGTTTGATTTACTTAGCGTTCTGTACACTTTCCACAGTGGCAGTTACACAAACTCACTTTTTAAATAGTTTTTGTTAATTATTGAATATTTTAAGTAAGATTACAAAATATAAGTAAAGTGTGAAGAACAATGGTACAGTGAACACCTGTCTCCCCATCACTCAGTTAAAAAAATATTACATGGGGCTTCCCTGGTGGCGCAGTGGTTGAGAGTCCGCCTGCCGATGCAGGGGACACGGGTTCGTGCCCTGGTCCGGGAAGATCCCACATGCCGTGGAGCGGCTGGGCCCGTGAGCCATGGCCGCTGAGCCTGCGCGTCCGGAGCCTGTGCTCCGCAGCGGGAGAGGCCACAGCAGTGAGAGGCCCACGTACCGCAAAAAAATAAAAAAACAAAAAAAATTACATGGCCTTTGAGGACCCCTGGGTTCTCTCAGTCCTAGCTCATCCCCAACCTCTACTCACTGATAAACCCTGAATTTGGAGTTTATCATTTCCTTCTTCACTTTGTAATTTTCCATCTCATAAAACTCACTTTTAAAATCCACATATGTTATGGAAAATTCGCTACACCATAAGTTTCAGCAATATCTATATACATAAGGCGTGGAGGAAATGGTATATTTTAAAGGAGTTGTTAGTTAACAGCCTTCTTTATTTGAGACCTTAAACTTCGTGTTAAATTAACTTGATGGCTGTATTTTAATTATAAAATTAAATTAGGACTTAATTAATTGGAAACCTATTTTTTTAAAAAATCCTGGAAAGAGTATATTAGACTTGAAATGCCTTCAGTTTTAATGTAAAAAATGCTAATGGACCCAGAGGCCTATTTTCCAGGACCCCAGTGCTTCTCCAGTGTCGTAATGGAGTAATTTTAACAAGGTTTTAAATAGTCCATTTAAATTTTTGTAAAGGCATGTTTGAACTTTGAAGAATTAGAATGTAGGAAAATGTGGTGCTTATATATATATGTGTATACAATAACCTCTTCTGACTTTTTATTTATTTCAGTCGCAGTTATTAATTAATTTGTTCAGGTTTGATGGTCTTCTCTTGGGAGGCTTTGAAAACGAATGGGGAGGAATGGCTTTCTCTTTGGCCGAGAGGTCTATCCTGATTGATCTGAATGAACTGATGTTATTTTATAAAAAGTTTTCTTGTTTTGGTCTTTTCAGAGATTCTTGGTTTTCCTCTTGTTTGTTTGGTTACTTTTTGTGTTTCACTTGTAAACTTTGAGCCACCTCAGAGGCCTTCTTTGGTGATTGATCTCGGTTAGTTGCTTTTAATTTATATTCTGGGTGTCATTTTTTATTTATTTATTTTTAATTTTTATTTTAATTTTTTAATAGACACCTAGCCATTTTATTTTATTTTATTCTTGGCTGTGCCGTGTGGCACGTGGGATCTTAGTTTCCCCACCAGGGGTAGAACCCATGCCCCCTGCAGTGGAGGCCCTGAGTCTTAACCACTGGACCGCCACAGAAGTCCCTGGGTGTCATTTTTTAGAGGAGAATCAAGTTGTATCTGGATTCTCTCTATTCTTCTAAACCATGCCCCCAGGAAATCCCAAAACATTAAAAAAAAAAAAAAAGTTAAACTTTTGATTCTCTCAGTGTGCCTAGATGACTGGTATCCCTATCCCTATTAAAAAAAAAAAAAAAGACCAAGATGTTAATGGATAATTGATTTTGTGTTTTTCTCACCTTATAAAGACACTTATATTTTATTATTTTTAAATCTTTTTTTATAAATTTATTTTATTTATTTATTTTTGGCTGTGTTGGGTCTTCGTTGCTGCGCGCAGACTTTCTCTACTTGCAGCAAGCAGGGGCTACTCTTCGTTGCGGTGCACAGGGTTCTCATTGCGGTGGCTTCTCTTGTTGCGAAGCACAGGCTCTAGGCATGCGGGCTTCAGTAGTTGTGGCTCGTGGGCTCTAGAGCGCAGGCTCAGTAGCAGTGGCACACGGGCTTAGTTGCTCCGCAGCATGTGGGATCTTCCCGGGCCAGGGCTCGACCCCATGTCCCCTACACTGGCAGGCAGATTCTTAACCACAGAACCACCAGGGAAGCCCAAGACTCTTATACTTTAAAAGAGGAATTCTGGCGATAAAATGACTTAATCCCGCTTGACACCATGGAAGGCACACTTCATGGTATGTCCCCTACTGGCCAAGGTAACGTAGTAGACACTAGATTAGCTGGAAATCCTCCCTGGGCTCCTGGCAGGTCACTTAGGAGATGAGGATAGTGCTGAATCTGGGTAAAGGCAGCATGTGTCTTCCTGCCTGGCTTCCCACTACTCATGGGCCCTGTCTAGGCTGACAAGCTTGTTCTGGTGCCTGACCTAATCTGGATCTGGAAAGGAGGTTTGTCAGCAGCCCCTGTCTCACCAGCTGGTAGGACTTAGCCTTAGGTCATGGTGGGAGTGACTTCTGGGCCCAAGGACTCCCTGTTCTACCATGTTGGCCTTGGCTGTGGGATTGGGTCTCTGCCATGATTCCCACTTAACAGTCAGCCTGGCAACCCTTCCTTTAACCCCAGTCTTTTTTAGTCTTGGGAGTTTTTTTTTTCTTTCTTCCTAGGCTAAATTTCTGCTTTGTATTCTCTTAGCCACCAGCAAGGATGAAAGATAAATATCTTATAATGCAGCTCAGTGACTCCTATTTTAGCATCAGATGCCTCAACTCTCTGGCCTGCTGGAGTAGCTGTCGTGGGACTGACATTTGTTGTAACCTTGTCTGAGCTTGAGCTGGTCCTCGCCATGGACCCTGTGCCCTGGACTCTGTGGCCGTCCTCACTGGAGCAGGATGCAGGGCTGGCCTGTTTCCCCTCTGCCCAGAGGGTCCAGGGCTCAGCCTGTCCCTTTTGCAGCTGGCCTTGTGTGACCACGTAGAGCTACGTCAGCCGCTGTTTTGAGATATACTCTGGCTGTCAGATGTATACTTGGATACATCTGAAGTTACTGAGCAATAAAATTACTGAGCAATAAAAAAGCAATGAAGTTTTTACTCTAGGTATTGTAATAGGTTTATTAGAGAGATTTCTAGCCTGGGACTTTTTAATCATACCATGAATTCATACCTACTCTGGGTATGGTAATTTCAGTGTTGTCTTAGTTCATCAGGCTTGTGGTCTGTCCAGACACTTCCACTGTGGCTGAGTAGTGTTCACTCTGTGGCATCCTGTGTCCTAGAGAGGGGATGGTGGGTCAGCATTCAGAGCAAGACCCCTCCTTGTGCTAAGGGCAGATTCTACAGAGAGCCCAGGTTTCTGTGTGTCTCCGATATGATTATCATATACTTCCTGAGGACCAACTAGATGCCAGGCACTAGGTGATAAAGATACATGAAGATCTCCAGATCAGCTGAGAAGACTCGTTCATTCATTCAACAGATATTAGTCTTGTGCCAGACATTGGGTGTTGGGTATATTGTAGTAAACAAAGTGCCTGCTCTTCTGGAGCTCAGTATATTCTGTAGTCTGATGGGGACCGATAACAAGCAAGTGAATAAGTAATACATCAGGTGGTGAGAGTGCTTTGAAGAACAGTGTGCGTGGTGTCGAGGAAGGGCTTTCCGTAGTATGTGGGGTGGTCAGAGAAAGCTTCTCTGATGAGAGGACGTTGAGTAGAGACCTGAATTCTTCAATAGAGTGGATACCTGGAGGAAGAGCTTTCAGATAGAGGCGACCACGAGTGCAAAGGAACTCAAGTGGAGCCCCAGTGACAGGGTGGCTAGAGCCCAGGCCCTTCTGGGAGAATAACCTTTCTCCCAGAGAGATGCTGCGTCATATTGCCGGTCGTAAAGGCCCAGTCTCTACTCTTTGTCCTTGTGGTTCCCAGAATGTGAGATGTGTACACAGCCATGATCTTGGGTGGCTCTTAAAATGATTTTAGATGATATGTGGACATGAGATTAGATCACAAGGTGAAAGAGCTATTTCCTTTTTCTTTCTGTTTCAATCCTGATAACATCCAAGTGAAAACCTCCATTTGGTACAAGTGTTTCTGTAACATCTCTTGACACTTGCCAATTTTTCTTCCTAACAGACAGCAAAAGCTCCTCATGCTTAAAGCCTTCTGTAGACAACAGTATTTAGTTACAATTTAGTTGTTTTGCTTGTTTTTTCCCCTTGTATCAATTTAATGGTTTTCTGACATTATGGCAAGTAAAACTGTTTTCTGTTTACTTTAAAATACATTGTATTTAAGTAAAAATGAGTCAACATAAAGAAAAAGACTAAGAAAATAATAATGGTATGACAGTATGGCAAAAAGTGTGAAGATGCGTGTAATGTATTTTCTCATTTGAAAAGAGTGACAGGAGTTTGGGGCAGGAAGCATCGTCTGGCTAGCACAGTTGGGGCAGGAAGGCTCTGGCTCTAGTTCAAATGGAAGATAACACCATATTCAAGGTACTTTACTGTTTTGCATATTCAGTGGATGCACAGTGGCTGGGAACTGGTTAAATTTATTAGCAGAATTGCCAGAGTGACTTAATTTTAAGTTGTCTAATTTGTTAACGCATTTGCTTGCTAATGTAACAAGTCAGCAAAATGGAGACACATCCCAGTATTCCAGACTTTAAGACTGGGAGGGTGATGGTTGCAGATCATCTAATTTTTCTCTGAGAAAACGGAGTGCTAGAGAGATTAAGACAACTTGCCCATGGTCACACAGCTAGTTAATGTAATTTATTGTCAGGACTGGAACCCAGGCCTCCCGACTCTGGATTTAAGACTTTTGCTGTGCAGTCTTGGCTCCCTGCTGGGTTTGAAATGGAATTGTATTATGCTGTAGTGTTAATCATTGAAATTAGCCTTTAAAAAAATTGTACTAATGCTTTTTTCTTCATTTTAAGAGGAAAATTTCAAGGGCTTTTAGAGGTATACTGGGATGAGATTTTACTAAAATATTTTATTTTTATCAGTGCCAATTTTAATCATTTAAAAGGAAATTTTGATGGTTCAGTACTGCATTTTGTCAGAAGACTCCACCCCCACCCCCCCACCCCCTTCTGCAAGGCTGACATACAGAAAGGGCGGAAGACTTTTATCAAGTATTTATGGGACTGATGAAATAATGCATCTGTTGGCAGCAAACTGCAGCTCTTTCTAGGAATAGCAAACCGTGTGACAGGTCTCTCCTCAGCAGGGATGCCTCCATATCTATCTAAAAAATGGATTTAACATTCTTTCCTTTTAGAAATTCTCACTGTGACGTATTTCTCCTCCCTCCTGTGGATGTATGGGTCGCTTGGCTACGTCAATCACCCTACTGACCCTCAGGGTTGATTTAGCTCAGTGTTGTTTAACTCTGGCTTTTAAAAAAAGCCTAATGATCCTCAGGCTTCACCCCAGGCCAGTTCATGCCAAAATCTGTGGAGGTGGGGTCTGGGCACAAACACGCATACACAGGCACAGACACCTTCCTAGGTTAATTTTGAAGTGCAGCCAGGATTGAGAACCTTGAGATCCGACCAGCAGATTGTGCACATGGCTCCTTTCTCACTTATTGCTCCCTGGGTATGAGCCTCCCAAAGCTGTGTGCTTGCTTGAAGAGTTGCTGTTGTTTTCAGGTGGGGGAAGGTGGAAGGGAGCTAGGAATAGAGATGTAGAAGGATAGATAGCTTTGTTTTAAATCTGCTCACCATTGTTGTTAATTCTTTGAATTCCCTGAACATTGTTGCTTAAGAATGTTCTAGCATCTCAGACCCCATGCAGGTGTGACTCTACTGCCGACATTAAACTCCATTAGCGCTCCTTGGGGATTCATAGGCTACGTGTTCACAGAACAAAACTGAAGAGAGGGTTTTGAACTATCTGGTGAATTTGGATTTGGGGGAATTCCATTCATTGTCTGTTCACATTGTTTAGTAACTACAGACCATCCACAGTACTGTGTGCCCTGGAGATCAAGCTATGTCCAAATGGAGACAGACCCTGCTGGAGGAGGGTGAGTTGGGTGCTGCTCTCAGCCGCAGAGGGAGCCGAAGACGGCTCGAGGATGGATGAGCGGAGAGACAAATGGCCTGTTGGGAAGACTGGGACTGGCTTAGTCTGTCCATCTGTGGGTTGGTCAGACAATCTGTCCACAGTTTCTGTTTATAATTAAAAATGAATTTTAATCTTTTCTGTGTCTCACCAAGAACCTCAAATTATACCAGTGAAATAATAATCATAGTATTTATCAGCAGCTTAATTTACCATGTGCCAGGCACTGTTCCAGGTCCTTTGCATTTATTAATTCATTTAATCCTGACAGTAACTTAATGAGGTAGAAGGTATTATTACCCTCATTGCACAGAGATGTTAAGTCACTTGCTCAAGGTCATACAATATAGTTAAGCCAAATTTGCAATCTAGGCACATTGACTTCAAAGCCTGCTGATTCATGTCCTGTAAAGACACTTTCTCAAAATTTGCTTTTCTCTCCTCCCTAATTCTGATAACCTGTGGCTGCTTCAGAGCCTGTTATTTACCAGCCCCCACTTTTTCCTCCCCGCCTACTCCAGGCTCTCCCAGACATGCAGTCACAGGGTCTTTTGTGTCTTTTTCTTTCCCACCTATTGTCCAAAGACTAATTTCTGGTTGGTCTCTCTCTCTCCCCCATCTCTCATTTTATCCTTTTTTTTGGGGGGGCGGTGGGGAGGGGTAGGGTCTAATGCGAAGCCATACGGGGCGGGGGTCAAGGGATAGGGCCCTTGGGTTGCTTCCATCCCACTTGCTGTCTTGAGAGTAAAAAAAGACAGTCTTCTCGAGTGTGATCAGGAGATGGTGTGTTGGCTCTCCTGGTCCTGGAATCAGGTCCTACTTTTCCAGCTCCTAAATCATGCTATGGAAAGTCATCAGTTCCAATAACCAGCTTTTCTGGTGGCGTGGCCTCAGAGTTTAACTGTACGTTTAGCAAGGTAGTGTTCTCTTTTTATGGGTATAGTTCAAACTTGTAGGCTGCTGCTGTAGCTAGCTGCAGGAATGTTTGCCTTTACTTAATTTTAATAGGCAGCTGTGTTTATACTTGTTTCTCAGTTTGAGCAGTAAGGAGTATATGAATATGATTCTTTGGAGGACATTTCCCCCAGAGGGAAAAAAGAGTACATTGTACTTTTCCAAACAGTAAATTTTAATTGAGAAGGAAATGTAACTTCTAGAAGTTTGGGGCAGGTTTTAGTCTTAGGCTTTACTTTTGTTAGCATTATAAAAGAAATCTTAACTCCTTGTGAGAAGCAGCAAGTTGACAATTCCTGGAAATGTTCATGTTCTATTTATGCTCAGCACCATAGCAGAGAGGGTGGCGACACTGTTACCAAAATAAAACTGCTGAGATGTAGTAAGTGGCAAATGAGAGCTTATGGTTTTATAACCTAAATATAAGACTTTTAAAGCATCTCTCAGTCCCACCATTTGTCCATAAGGTGTATGGGGGCTGAGTGGTAATGGTGCAGTTGTTACGGAGAATTACAGAGCAAGCAGAGCACATCTGTTGGGACTTGCCCTGTTGTTAGAACTGGGGAGGGTTAGAGCCGGAAGGTACCTCAGAGACTTTACAGATGAGGGAACTAAGAGGTGCAAATCAGTCAAACATGTATGTGGGCTCTTTGGTTCAACCAGTAGACCTCTTGCTAACATAAGCAAAAGTGGAAATTTCTCTAATGTGCACTGGGTAGTTCACAACTTTGAAGTACTTGCTAAAATTTCAGGGCTCAGTAAAGGCAGGAGTCAGGCAACCCTGGGGATTTCTGGGCATTGATGACCATCTCCAGCTCAGTTCCTCCACTTTGTCTTCTCTCGACATTCAGAGTCTGGTTGGCCTAGGCTGAGTCATGAGCCCTTCCCTTAGGACACCAGAGTCACCTGGAGTGGGGAAGGGACAGTTCCAAAAGGAAGAGGTGAAAGCTCATTAAGAGATATCTGCTGTGCTATATCATGCCCATTCTTTATATATTTAACAGGTTCCACACTTGTGGGCCTGGAAAGAACTGGTAGCCCTTTAAGGAAGGAGAATGTTCTACATCTTTTTTCTTTTCTTAAAAAACAAATTTATTTATTTATTTATTTTTGGCTGCGTTGGGTCTTCGTTGCTGTGCACGGGCTTTCTCTAGTTGAGGTGAGCAGGGGCTACCCTTCCTTGCGGTGTGCAGGCTTCTCGTTGCGGTGGCTTCTCTTGTTGTGGAGCATGGACTCTAGGCATGCGGGCCTCAGTAGCTTTGGCACGTGGGCTCAGCAGTTGTGGCTCGCGAGCTCTAGAGTGCAGGCTCAGTAGTTGTGGCGCATGGGCTCAGTTGCTCCGCGGCATGTGGGATCCTCCCGGACCAGGGCTCGAACCTGTGTTCCCTGCATTGGTAGGCGGATTCCCAACCACTGTGCCACCAGGGAAGTCCCTGTTCTACATCTTAATATAGCAAGGCCCAGGTTGAAGGCCAGAGGAGGTAGGAAGAGTAAAGGAGAACAGTTTTTGAAAGAAGATAGGTCTTCTGAAACCTTTTCAAAATCAGACGATATTGGGGGGAAAAATGGATTGAGAATGTTGAAGCAGAGAGGAGGTTAGAAGGAGAATTTGGATTGAGTTCTAGCCTAAGGGCTTTACGTATATAAACTCACTTTATCCTCATAGACCTTTGAAGTAGGTACTATTACTGTCAGTAGATAAATCGCCCAGAGTCACACAGCTCAATAGTAGCAGAGCTGAGATTTGAACACTGACAGTCTGGTCTTCCAGTCTTAATTGATCACTGGGCAATTCCAGTTCTTGGTTCTGATTGGAGTCATGTGCCTTAGATTACCTGACCTGGGCTAGCCACGGCTTCTTTATTTCCTGACCCCTTTTTGCCTTGGGTCTCACCTGTGGCCAATATTTTCATGCTTTTTTTGTTGTTGTTGTTTGTTTTTTATACAGTTTACCAAATGGGAGATTAAAAGATATACCAAAGAGGATAAAAAATGTTTTCTAAGAAATGTGATTAGACAAAGATTTTAAAAGAGATTGACATGGCAATTTTTGTTCATTGAGTCTTTAAACTTGTCTCTCCCCTTTGAATTTCTTTTTATTCTCAATTAGTCATTTGATGGTGCCATGGGAAAATGTGCTTTTTTCAGGCCTCTCCTATTTGTTTGAGCCCTTTTATTCCTTCATGTGTCTGTCAGGATCCATTCTAGAGATGAAAGCCACTAGTTATTTGAATAAGGAAAATTTAATATAAAGAATTATACACTAGTAAAAAGTTAACAATGGTTAACTACTGACAGAGGTAAAAGGGGTCTCCAGGGAATACAGTAATAGCAAGTGCAAGAAGCTACTTTCTCTAGGGCTGGAAGAGAGAGTGTGGTACAGGCTGAAGGCACTACGAGCTTGCACAAGGCCCCTCTCCACTCCCAAGGCTGTGGTTCAGACCTCACTGCAGGTGAAGTGACTGTCACATGAGTATGCAGCCTGCCGGTGGCTAGGGAACTAGCCAGAGGTTCCAGGCTGGAGCTGGTCTGTAGGAGCAGCCCACCAGGTTGAGAAACTTGTTAGAGAATGTGGGTAGAGCAGAGTTGATTCTCAGAAAGCAGACTGCTGCGTGGTAGAGAAACTCCCTGGATAGTGAGCACCTTTTGCTTCCCAAACACCACTGGCAGTAGTACACTTCAGGGTGGATAAAGCATCCCAAACCAGAATGAAAAGCCCCTTCCTCAGCAATGGCCTTGCAGTATCCCTCTAGTGCCCTCTACTGATGAAAACTAACACTGCGCCACCTGACAAAGGAGAAATGTTTGCAGGGTCCAGCCCCAGTATCACAAAGCAGGGCAAATAGGGTGAATACATTGTATTAGCAAGAAGTAATACATTGCTAATTGGTGCACCTCATCTGTAAAAGGATGATAGTACATAAATCCCGAAGCACTTCTTAGAAGCTGATACATTCATTCATTCATTAGGCAACATTTATTATCTACCACTGCTGGCTGTTCTGCTAAGGCTTTGAGATTATGATTGTCATTGTCTATTTTTCTTTGTTCCTCCCTGCAAAAAGAGTGCAGTCTTCTCTAAGGCAGAGGCTGTGTTTTGTTTTGTTTTGTTTTTTGCGGTGCGCGGGCCTCTCACTGTCATGGCCTCTCCCGTTGCGGAGCACAGGCTCCGGACGCGCAGGCTCAGCAGCCATGGCTCGCGGGCCCAGCCGCTCCACGGCATGTGGGATCTTCCCAGACCGGGGCACGAGCCCGTGTCCCCTGCATCGGCAGGCGGACTCCCAACCACTGCGCCACCAGGGAAGCCCAGAGGCTGTTTTTTTCTCTGTACTTGGAGAATCTATCTAGCATAGTGCTAGATACATGTTAATCCTCAGGTTTATTGAATGAATGAAGGAATGACTATAAAGATGAATGTAAAGGCAGAGTAGTACCCTCAAAGAGTTTATTTATTTTAATTTATTTTAGGTTTTTTTTGGCCGTGCCACACAGCTTGTGGGATCTTAGTTCCCTGACCAGGAATCGAACCTGGGGCCCCAGCAGTGAAAACGCCAAATCCTAACCACTGGACTGCCAGGGAATTCCCATCAGAGAGTTTAAATTGCAACTGGGGAAAGGTAGAGGCAAGTACTTAAGTACTGATATAATACGGTATTCTGGTTATCTTTTGTTGTGTAACAAGCTACTCCAAAATTTACTGGCTTAAAATAACAGTCCTGTGTTTTACCCATGAATGTGCAGTCTGGCCAGGGCTCAGCTCATTTCTGTTTCATCCCGTGCCAATTGCGGTGGTTTACCTAGGGCTGGAGGATCCATTTCCCAGGTGGGTTGCTGACATTTCTGGTAAATTGGTGCTGCTTGTTGGTTTCTCTCCACGTAGGCCTTTCTACAGGTAGCTGGGGTTTCCTCACAGTATGGTGGTTGAGTTTCAAAGGGCAGGGAGTAGAAGCTGCTTGTTTCTTAAGTCCTGGATCCGGATACTGGCATAGTGTTGGCTTTCACTGTGTTCTTTCAGTTAAGCTGTCCCAAAGCCCAGATTCAAAGAGAGGAGATAGAGACCTCACATTTCCTGGGGGGTATGTCAATCATTTTGGGGCCTTATTGTACTTATCAGATATAGTGGTTTAAAATATGTATATTTCTTATCATAAATGGGAAATTAGCTGCCCTGTATGAAAGTGACTTGTAAATTAATAACAAATGTTATTTGATGTTGTTAATGTTTAACAAAAAAGTTTTAAAAAGTGAAAATAGATTTTCTTTCCGAATATAAAAGCAACACATATTTGTTGTTTTAAAAAAAGCTCTAGAAAGATATCAAGAAAATGGAAATCACCCATAATCTTATTGCCCAGAGATAACCACGGTTTATAATAAATGAGTAGTGAAATGCAATATTTGGGTTTTTACCACAGGAAATTTTGTTTTAGAAGCTCTTTCTTTTCTGAGCGCTAGTCATTTTGAGAAAGTTATTATTGATACTAACACTGAAATCCATGTGATGCCAAATAAAGAAAAAAGTTCAGATTATATGTGTGTGTGTAAAAATATATACTTTTCTTCAGAGAGTGAAACTTTCTGAATCAACCTGAAGTAGTCTTTTCACATTATTATTAAGGCTCGTTGCTGTTTCAATTAGCAGAGGGTGGGTGTGGGAGCACTGGACTTAAATGACCTTCGGTGACTCTTAGGGAACTACGAGTGGTATTTTTCACTCTGCCATTTAAAGTATTTTTCTGTTTATCTTTCTGTGAGTATTCTATTTCAAAGTATTGCACTAGATTATTATATAACCTGATTTTTTCAAAGTTTCCTGTTTGTATGCTTTTAAATACGACTACATTTCTAAATCTTTTTTCTTCACTGTTTTTCCCAAACTGTTGGGCTATAGGTGATTAAGCCTTTGCCTGTGGCGTGTTAAGATATATTGATGTCCTTCAAATTGACTAGATTTGTAAATATGTTAGTGTTCTGAATTGTAGATTGGATTTTTTTTCCCCCTTGCTCTTGGAAAGGCATTCCTAATACCCTTTTTTTTTTTTTTTAAACAAATCAGTATATTTCAAAGAAACTGTTAAAACCTTTGGCAGAATAGTCATATCCCACGCCCCTCACTCTTTATTACCAGGGTAATACCATAAACCATTGTAGGAGGGGCTGGATAAGCCAGAGAAAAGAGCAGGTATGAGAAACACCAGAACTTTGCTTCCTGCATGATTTCAGCAAACACTTATTGAATATCTACTACGTGCCAGGAGTTAAACAGGTATACAAAAGTTAACGTATAATCCGTGCCCTCAAGGTGCTCCAGATAAATGAGATGATACATGTAAAGTACTTAGAACAGAGCCTGGAATATATTAGACATTCAGTTAATGTTTGCTGAATGTTAGTTAGTAAAATTCCATAGAAGGCATACAACCAGGAAAAAATGTCTAAAAAGTCTTCTTAGGGAGACAATAATGAAAAGAAGGTTGAGAAGCACTGGATGGGGAAGGACTCGTTTCCTGATTGGACCCTGGGCTGAGGGAGACGGAGGATTCTGGGATGACGCCCAGGTTTCTGGTTTGGACACTTATTGAAATTCACCAAGATCGGATACACAGGAGGTATGGTTGATGTACAGATTATGCTCGTTGAATTTAAACTAGTAGTGACTCACAGGTATTGGGCACTTATTGTGAGCCAGCTCCTTTAGGTGCTTTACATTTGTCAGTAGTGCGAAGTAGATACTATAATATTATTGTTCCCATTTTAAAGATTAGGAAGCTGAGACCCAGCCCAGGGCCACACAGCATTTCCTTTAGTGAAAATGCTTGGTAAGCTTTTGGAGATGTGGGTCTAGGTTCATGATGGAGTCCTGCTTCTACCTTTTGTTTGCTGTTTGACCTTGGGGATTATTATTATTTTTTTCTCTGAATATAATTCCTTTGTTTGTAAAACAGAGCTGCCTCTTGCTCTTCTCCAAGAGTAGTTGTTCAGGTTAAATGAGAGGAGACATGAACACATCTTCTAAAGCGTATGTGTATATGTAGGTAGTACTTTTTTTTTTTTTTTTTTCGGGCGGATACACAGGAGGTATGGTTGATGTACAGATTATGCTCGTTGAATTTAAACTAGTAGTGACTCACAGGTATTGGGCACTTATTGTGAGCCAGCTCCTTTAGGTGCTTTACATTTGTCAGTAGTGCGAAGTAGATACTATAATATTATTGTTCCCATTTTAAAGATTAGGAAGCTGAGACCCAGCCCAGGGCCACACAGCATTTCCTTTAGTGAAAATGCTTGGTAAGCTTTTGGAGATGTGGGTCTAGGTTCATGATGGAGTCCTGCTTCTACCTTTTGTTTGCTGTTTGACCTTGGGGATTATTATTATTTTTTTCTCTGAATATAATTCCTTTGTTTGTAAAACAGAGCTGCCTCTTGCTCTTCTCCAAGAGTAGTTGTTCAGGTTAAATGAGAGGAGACATGAACACATCTTCTAAAGCGTATGTGTATATGTAGGTAGTTCTTTTTTTTTTTTTTTTTGCGGTACGTGGGCCTCTCCCGTTGAGGAGCACAGGCTCCAGATGCGCAGGCTCAGCGGCCATGGCTCACAGGCCCAGCCGCTCCGCGGCACGTGGGATCTTCCCGGACCGGGGCACGAACCCGTGTCCCCTGCATCGGCAGGCGGACTCTCAACCACTGCGCCACCAGGGAAGCCCTGTAGGTAGTATTTTTAATGTTAGCTGGTACCCCACAGTAAATGCCGTTTTCTCCCTTGCTGTACTTCTTACCTTTCTCCTCTGTGTTCAGGTAGCTCCCAGGGGTGTTGGAAGGACAGAGTGAGAGCCTCCCACCCTCATCCCTCCACCATTTTTGTTGCAACTACGTCCATTATCGTCTGATTCTTCCCCATCATCCATCCCAGAAGATGACTCCGGAAGCTTTTATTTCCATGGGTTTTCGTGAACCTCCTCCCATCTAAACACAGTGATTCACTTCTCAAGCAGTAGTCTTTTGACTTCGGCCCCTTACAGCTGTTTTCACAGAGGTCATCGGTGACCTTCGGTTAAGTCGATCGACATTTTTCAGGCTGCCACTTGCTGTCTTGGCAGCATCTGGCGTTGGGGGCCCCTCTCTCATTCTTGACGTTGCCTCCTTCCTTGCTCGTGTTTTTCCTCCTGCCTCTCCATCTACTATTTCTCAACTTCTTCTTAGTCTGCTCGCCTCTTACATGCTCGTCTTCTCCTGAGTTCCGTCACATCCTTCCTCTGCTCTCACTGGCACCATTCTTCTTGGGCAAAGCCCATCTGTACTCATGGCTTGATGACCACTTCAGTAAGAACTGCTTCTAAATCTCTGTCTCCAGCCCAAATAGATAGCTGCACTCCAGTCCTCGGCACCTTAGCTCAACATGGCCAAGATACGACCCCTCATTTCACACATCAAACTTCTTTCTCTTCAATGATACTTATTTTTCTCCAATTCAAAAATATATTCCTATATATGGGGTTTTTTTTTTTTTTTTTTGAGTTCCCCAACCAGGGATTGAACCTGTGCCCCCTGCAGTGGAAGCATGGAGTCTTAACCACTTGCCAGCCAGAGAAGTCCCCAAAGTGGGCTTTTTTTAAAATTGTTATTTTATTTTATTTCTTTTAAAAGCACTTATTCCAGACATCACTTCTTTCTTGAAGCTTTGCATGACCCCTTCATGGCTAGCTGAGAAACTCCTCTTCTGTGTTTCCAGAGGGCTTGGGGCATATTTCTGTTATGGCACATCCATACTATGTTAGAGTTTTGTCCTCAAGCATACTATGAGTTTGGTGAGGGCAGGAACTTAGTTTTACAACCGTATAGACTCAGAACCTAACATGTTGCCAGATACCTAGTGGGACCAATAAACATTAGTTGAATGAGTGATCTGTGGTAGCCTTATTTGCTCCCCTCACTTCCCTCTTAATCTCTAAGTACCATAACTATTTATATTAGTTTGCTAGGGCTGCCATAATAAAATACCCAGGCTCCGTGGCTTAAACAACAGAAATTTATTTTCTCACAGTTCTGCAGGCCGGAAGTCCAAGATCAAATTGTCAGCAGGTTTGTTTTCTTCTGAGGCCCCCTTGGCTTGTAGATGACTGGCCTCCTGCTGCCTCTTCACATAGTCATCCCCCTGTGTGTGCATCCCGGTGTCTCTCCGTGTGTCCTCTTTTCCTCTTATCAGGATACCAGACAGGTTGGATTAAGGCCACCCTAATGGCCTCATTTTAACTCAGTTACGTCTGTAAAGACTCCAAGTACAATCACAGTCTTAGGTATTAGGGGTTAGGGTTTCAACATATGAATTTTGGAGAGGCCGTTCAGCCCATAACACTATTATTGCTTTTTGAAAAACTTTATCTTAGTTTTCAGCTCATCCTGGATAGGAAGCAGATAATAACTCTTTAGTTCTTGACCCTCCGTGAAAGTGATTCTTTGGCATTTCTTAGTGGTTTCTATTTAGTGTTTGCTGAATACCAGGCGTTAGCCATTCATTTTACCAAACTTAAAACAGAGTTTGTTCTGGTCTCTGTGTAGCATAAGTTCTGAACTGTCTGTCTGGGTATTAATCCATTTTATCAGCATTATTAGTAACTGCTGTAATAATGAAATCTCACATGGGAGATGGTGTTCCTTAACTTCCTTATTGCTGAAAATTCCAGTAGTGGAGGTACAGGTTAAGTATAGGAGGAGTGCGTACAGCCGTCAGAACCCTTGAAGCCCAGCTCTGCCCAGGGCCAAATCATTTTAAAGATGAGGGGAATTCAAAGACTGAAGATTTGAGGCTTTCAGGATTGGCCCCTTTGAACTGATATTCCTAGGAACACTGTACAAAGTAAAAGCAAAATGAAAATCACCCCCTCCAACATGCACATATCACAGGAGACTTTTGAACTGATATTCCTAGGAACACTGTACAAAGTAAAAGCAAAATGAAAATCACCCCCTCCAACATGCACATATCACAGGAGACTTTTGAACTGATATTCCTAGGAACACTGTACAAAGTAAAAGCAAAATGAAAATCACCCCCTCCAACATGCACATATCACAGGAGACTTCTAACAACACGACTCCTTGCCTGCTAAGAGAATAGTTTTGTGCACATAGTAAGTAGCCTTGGTTCTTCAGTTCTGGGCTCCTTCATTAATCTGCAGTTCAGCTTTCTTACAGTTTAATCTATAGCCCATCCCCTGGGCTAGTTACTAGCTGACTTCCCTTTTACCCCTTCATTTCCCACAAGTGCCCTAGAGTCTTGGCCTCCTGCGTCTTTCTTCTTGTCTCCCCTCCCCAAGTACTCCCCCGCCCCCAAGCTGTCACCTCCTTTGCTTGGGTTCCTCTCCCTCAGGCTACAGTCTTGTAATCTCTCACGGGCATCCCTTCTTCCTGTTTCATTCGCCTTCTGTTCCTTACTTCTTTCCTTCTCCAACGGACTTCTCCTTTGAGACACAGGCTGAACAGTTTCTAAGCTCATTTTGACTTTTCGTTGCTACTTACCTTTGCTGCAAAGCAGGGGTTGGCAAACGATGGCCAAATCCTTGTGAGCCAAATTCAGTCTACTACTTGTTGTAGCATGGCCTGTGAGCTAAGCATGGTCCTTCTATGTTTAAAGAATTGAAACAAAAACGAAACAAAAGAAGAAGATTTCATGACCTGTGAAAATTATATGAAATTCAGATTTAGTGTCTATAAATAAAGTTTGCTTGGAAGGCAGCCACGCTTGTTTGTTTATCTGTTGTCTGTGGCTGCTTTCACGCCGTGCCAGCAGAGCTGAGTAGCTGCAGTAGAGACCCTGTGGCCCGCAGAGGCTAAAAAATATTTACTCTGGGCCTTTACAGATGAAGTCTGCCCATTCTTCGTATAAAGAGTGAGAAGGGCCGGAAAATAGTCTTGTACGACAGGAATCAGCTTTGTTTACCTTTCTTTTCTTGGTGCTTACCAGAGGGCTGGATTAAAGCTAATGCTTAGTTCTAAAATTGTTTTGAGAGTCAAAACCGGAGAGGCCTTTCTTCAGGGCAGACTTTTCCTGTGAAAGTATGTCATTATCTTTGCCCTTTCTTTTGACTAAAATTTTGCCAGAAGAGATTTGTCATACCAGAGCCATTGAACCTTTTCTTTCATTTCTAAAATTGTACATAAGAGAAGGAGAATTAGGTAAACCAAACAGATAAAACTCCTTTGTACTCTGCACATTCACACCAGGATTAAATTTCAGCTTATCGTGTATACTCACTCATGGTTTAGTCTCAAGATTTTTAAGTATTAGGGTGATGAGATAATGTTAGCATTTAAGTACTAACCACAAAAATAGTTGAGCAAGGTTTGCAGTCATGAGCATTTGCCTTTTGTTCCCATCCATTAGGTATTTTGTGTATTTTTTTTACAACCCCCCACCTTGTCTTTGTTTTCATGTCTTTTAAAGGAAATTATCACTGACACTCAACCCTCCTGACAAGTAATGCCAAGCAAGGGTAAGAATTTCTTCCCATTCCTTCCGAGACAGCCATTGTGCTATTTCTGTCTATTATTCAGAAGTGTGGCTGTATTGGGTTTCTCAACCCCTTAAGGCATTTGTTAACAATACATTTTGAGTGTTCACAGAGTGCTGTGGGCTCCAAAAGGCATCAGAGGATTTCATCAGAAATAGAAAGTCGAACAAGGAGTCTGTAATCGCTACCACAAGAGAGGGATGACATGTATGTGAAATTCTGAACATTTAACAGCAGGCTACAAAGAAAGACCAAATGGATGGAGGTCCACCAGAGCATGCAACACGAAGGCATGGTCTCAGTGGGGTGGGGAGGATAAAGTAGGAAGTGCTTCAAGGGTGACACTGGGTTTTATGGAATGTAGTCATTGCTTACCCGGGAAGAAGCCAGTCCAGACAGAGTAGATGCTGCGTACTTTCTCCTAGACATCTTCTCAGGGTGCCTTGCTGGATCATTAAACCCATCATGTTGCAAATGGAACGAATTTTTCCCGATAAATCCAGCTCCTCCTCCTGCCTTTAGTCTTCTCATTCATGTCATTTTTGTTTTCTGAGTTATATTCCTGCCCCCTTTACAAAGTAGGTTCTTGAATGAGTGGGTTCTGTGAGGGGAAGGACAGCACATAGATTGTTTGGTTCAAAGGAAGAATTGATATATTTTTTTAAAAAGAGAGACAGGTAAGAGAGAGAAGATGAGTTGGTGGATGATCTTGTTTTCTAAGGATTGGATTTGGGCTCGATAAGGTAGTGGAGTGAGCCTGGAGTGTGAGGAAACTGGCCTAGGGAGAGAGAAGAACTCTCCCAACTCCCATCTTCCAGGGTTGACTTCAGTAACTGCCCCATATCTTCCAGCTTTCCTCAGATTTTAGTTGAGATTAGAGACTTGCGTTGCATTACTCATCGTAACTAAGAAAATCCTTCCTGAGTTGGCTTCATGTAGGTGCTGCTGCTCGGTCCTGATAGTGATAGGCTTTGATGGGGGACTGGAGATCCCACATTCGAGGTGGCATCCGACTGTGGCTCTACCTGAGATGACTCTGCAGTTTCCCTTGTGAGAGGGAAATGTCTCCACCTGTTCTTTGACTCCTTTTCACGGTCTTCTTGCCTCCAGGCTTCTTAGAGCATGGTTCACACTGTCCCACTGTTCCTTCCACCCTTCCTGTACACTCTACAAAACAAACAAGCAAGCAAAAACCCCACAGCCCTTTTCAGGCCAGCACACCCTATAGGTGCTGTGGTGGCCTGCGAATGGGAATGCAGCTCTTGGTCTTTGGCATTATAGATGGTTCTCTGCAGGGCCATGAGAGCAGTGGTCCTGGACAAATAGGATAAAATCTCCCACTCCAAGGTCACTGGTCCCCCCCCCCCCTCCCCCGCACTCTGGGCCATTCAGATTTGGTAAGCTCCATTCTGATTCATTCCACAAAACGGCTTAAATCATTTACATTGTTTTGTTCAACTCACTCAGGAAAGGAAAGCATAGACATATTAATTGTTTTACAACAGTGTTTCACACCTGCTACAGACTCCCACAGCCAGCCAAATGCAGATCTTGGCTCCAAGGTTGCTGACTGCATGTTGTGTTCTTGAGGGCAGAAGTGAAAACCGCCCAGGACAAAACAGCAGTTTCTCTTTAGAAGGTGAAGGGGAGCAGAATAGGCTGCCCCCAGATGTGCTACTTTGGCATGTGGATTATTTTGAGCTGAAGAGAATCAAGGCCCAGCGGACTGAACAAGAACTTTTACCTCTCCCTTAACTATCTACAAGAATTTAGACAGGGGGCCTGGCCCAGAAAGAGAGCTATTACCAGAGATAACTTTATCTGAATGACCTTATCTGTTTGGCAGGACAAATATCTATTTACCAAACATCTGGTTTTCTTATTGTCCTGAGAATTACTCTCTTCCCCTTTGAAGCCCCAGACTCCTAGCCCATTCTTTAGCTCAGGAATCTATATAAGGCTCAATCTCCCTGCTCACCCTTGGGTCTCATATTTTCATGGGGCTCCAGTACATGTAAAATTAAGTTTCTTTTTCTGCTGCTAATCTGTCTTAGGTCAATTTAATTATTAGGCCACAGCCAAAGAACCCAGAAAGGAAGAAGGAAACTTTTTCCCTCCCTACAAAAGTAAGAAACAGGTGCCATGAAGGAAAGAGGTGCCAATTAGGTATTGCTTTTATTTTTTCCATATAAGATCCTTTTAATTTAAAGAACATTTGAAACAACAAGGATTTACTGTATAGCACATGGAACTATATTCAATGTATTGTAATAACTTACAATGGAAAAGAATCTGAAGCTGTACACCTGAAACTAACACAGTATTGTAAATCAACTATAGTTTAATTTAAAAAAAGAACTTTTGAGTAATTGAGAATATAATCAAAAGGACTAGAAATCAGGTGATCTAGGCTCAGATGTTTCCTGTTTCCTACTAGTTCTGTGTCCTTAGACAAGATTTTAAAAAAGAAAAAACTTTTTACTTTGAAATAATTTAAGACAAGTGCAGTAAAACAGTTCCCAGGTACCCTACACTCAGTCCCCGTTCCCCTCCCACCCCACAATGAAAATATCTTACATAACCATAGTCTATTGCCAAAACCAGGAAACCGACATTGATTTAATACTATTAAATACATTATTGGGATAGTTTTTACGTGTACTCTGCGTGTGTGTGTGCAGCTCTATGAAATTATGTCACGTGTAGATTTGTGTATGCTTTTGGTATTTTTTTTTTTTTTTTTTTTTTTTTGCGGTACGCGGGCCTCTCACTGCTGTGGTCTCTCCCGTTGCGGAGCACAGGCTCCGGACACGCAGGCTCAGCGGCCATGGCTCACGGGCCCAGCCGCTTCGCGGCATGTGGGATCTTCCGGGACCGGGGCATGAACCTGTGTACCCTGCATCGGCAGGCGGACTCTCAACCACTGTGCCACCAGGGAAGCCCTGCTTTTGGTTTTTAATGCGCACTTATCTTGAAATTATTTTGAGACTTTGTGTAAATGATTAATAGTAGCAAAATAGCAAAACTGGAAATTATTAATTTGGAAATCTGAATTTAACACTCTTAATTAAAAGACTTCTGGATTTGGAAGTAGAAGGTCAGATTCTAATTCCATCTCTCCAACTGGAGAAGAAATGAGGGAGCTATACCAAACAGAAATCTTGATTTCCCGTGGTTCCAGCCAGGCACGTAGAACTCATCCTTCTTTCATCTTGCGCTGCACCAACCGTCCTCCCCAGTGTCTATCCCATGAGCAGGGCTTCTAAAATATCCCCCACATCTGTCTGCTAGTCTCCTTCCCTTGTCTGGATGACTGCAGTAGCCTCACATGGACTCCCTGTACAATCCATTTTTCCATACAGCAGCCACAACCATCTTTTAAAAATACAAACCAGATTATGTTGTTGCTCTGCGTAAATCCTCCTGCAGTGGCTTCCCATTGCCCTGAGAATCTGATCGGAGCTCCTGCCCAGAGCCATGAGGCCACTGTGGTGGGCTGCTCCCATCCCATTGACGTTCTCCTGCGTTATCACTGTGCTACAGCCTCGTAGGCCTCCATTGTCTGCTCAGTTGGCCACCATAGTCCTCCTTGTGGGCTTTGTTCTAGCTCTTCCCTCGGTCGGGTATGCCCAGCTCCTAGTTTTGCTGTGAACTATCCCCTTTTGGACACTTATTTAGGTGTCAGTCCAAATTAGACACCTCCCAAGTCACTTTCTATCATATCATCATCCTGCTTTATTTCCTCCATAGCATCTAACATAATCTGAAACTAACCTCTGCACTTGATTGGACTTGTTTTTACTTGACTAGTTACCCTTCCTTCGACTGTAAGCTCCTTGAGAAGTGGGGTTGCAGTAACTGTTTGGTTCACCCTCCATCCCAGAGCCAAGGACAGTGCCTGCCCCATAGAAGGCATCAGTAATTATTTTTTGAGTAGGTGCATTAAAGCACCAGGTAATCACAGAGGTTCTTGAAATTGAAAAAAATTACTTAATTAAGTGAAATAATTTGATGCTTAAGGTTATTAATTTTTAGGGCTTCCCTGGTGGCACAGTGGTTGAGAGTCTGCCTGCCGATGCAGGGGACACGGGTTCGTGCCTCGGTCCGGGAAGATCCTACATGCTATGGAGTGGCTGGGCCCGTGAGCCATGGCCACTGAGCCTGCGCGTCCGGAGCCTGTGCTCCACAACAGGAGAGGCCGCAACAGTGAGAGACCCGTGTACCGCAAAAAAAAAAAAAAAAAAAAAGATTATTAATTTTTTCCCATATTTAGGACTCTGAGAACATTGTGATTAAATTCCTATATACTATGGATTCCCTTTTGTGTGCCCATGTGTTAGTAACAGGTCTTTTGCGGAGGCAGGACCATTTCAAATGGGAAAGAGAAGTCCTCTGTACCCTGGTGATAGGATCCTGTTTGCCTGAACATGTCAGACAGACCACCTTAGTGCTTTTAAGTGGTAAAGTTAAAATTCCCCCATTCACTTCCCCCCCGTCAGCTGAGCTTTTGCATTCGAGAAGACCATTGAGCAGGTTTTCATACAGAATGTGCAAGAAACTTAGTATCATGTGGTTTGGCATTTAGTCAGACTTGCTTTCATTATTTAGTTTAGGTTGAACACATCCCTTTTCTTTTGAATTTAACATGTAAGAAAATCTCCCAGAACTGGAAGACATGGAGCTGCTAATGTTCTGACTTAAATGGAGAGAACAGAATTTACGTCCTCTGCTTCATTTCTTAAATTCCTATTTAACTTCCATTTTATTGATTATCAGAGCCACATAACCAAAATGTCACTCTATTTACTTTTGATGGTGTTACCAACCACTTGTTGGTAACTGTGGCACTTGTGCCATTTAAGCAGTCTTAGAAATGTAATGTAGTATAGGAATATAAGTACATATGTTTCTAGACATGTGTTATGCTGAATTAGTGATTTACTACTGCTGAAGGAATGGTTTTTGTGTGAAAGAAATGGTTAGTCTTTCACTGACTGTTCTTATCAGAGGTTAATACACTTTCTCTTCTCTGATTAAATTCTGTTGTTCTCTTTAGAAAAATGCATGTACCCATATAGCTTCCAGTGACATAAATGTTGATCTTTTGGTTCCTTTTGTTATGTTTTTATTGTTGTTACTGCTAATGAATTAATTTCCAAGCAAATATATACTTGTAAATCTGGAAGATGATATTTTTCTCTTAAAAGCATTTTGCCATTTTCACATTGTTATGCCCCTAGCTTATAGGGTATTTTCTTTTTTTTTGCGGTACGCGGGCCTCTCACTGTTGCGGCCTCTCCCGTTGCGGAGCACAGGCTTCGGACGCGCAGGCTCAGCGGCCACGGCTCACGGGCCCAGCCGCTCTGCGGCATGTGGGATCTTCCCGGACCGGGTCACAAACCCATGTCCCCTGCATCGGCAGGCAGACTCTTAACCACTGCGCCACCAGGGAAACCCAGGGTATTTTCTTGATAAGTCATTTTCTTCTGCGGATTTTTAAAAAATGGTATACTCATAGGGAGTGTGATCATATTATGAAAAATGTGAGTGATAGAGTATGATTAGATGTACTTCAAAGTCATAGTCTATGTGAAAAATTGATGCTTTAAAGCATTTATTACCAAAATTTGTTCTTTTTGTGTTACCCTCTCCCCCCTCCTCAGGTGCACTTAATGTTTCTATATTTTTTTGGTGAACCAAACATGACTTGAAGAAGGTAGTGAGGGGGAGGGAGGAGTTGGAGGGGTATAAAATGAGCAGGCTGCTTTCCTAGGAGCCTCTCACTTGCAGGGTCTGAAATGACTGTTTTGGGGAGAAGTGATATTCACACTGAGGGAGGTAAAAATGCCTGCCCATTTTGAGGAGCTTTTGCTTTCATAATAGAACTTCATTGTACAAACAAAAGGATGTTTTAAAGGAGAGGACCATTTACAATCGAGTGTTTTCCATTCGGGTAGCATTTGACAGAGAATAATTTTCAGAGATTTTTAGTATTGCATGCAATCATAGCTTAGCAGTTGGATCTTATTTTTTTTTTTTGGCTGCACTGCACAGCTTTCTGGATCTTAGTTCCCCATACCAGGGATTGAACCTGGACTCCCTGCAGTGGAAGCATGGAGTCCTAACTGCTGGACCACCAGGGAATTCCCGGTGGAAATGTACACATTTCATTTCTGTTTTAAGTCCCACCCATGCTTTTTAAGTAGTGTAGTAAACTGTTTTCTTACCTGCAGGGTGACTGAGTGAAGCTATGTATAATTTGCCCAATAGTATTTCTGCGATCTGTATAATCCAATGTATGCTATGGCTTTTGCACTGGATAACTTTCAGATGACTTTTGTTTTGGCCTGCAATCTTATTAGTAAGATTGATTCAGGGTACTCATTCAAAGTCACCTAATTTGTCTTCCTCATGTCCTAAGAATGAAATCTCTGAGCAGAGCAGCTGCTGGATACAGGACAAACCCTGGACTGTGTGTATCTGTCATTTAAAAAAACGATTGGGGGAGAGACACTCTGTAAGTAGTGATGTTCTATGATGATTTTTTTTTTTAATAAAAAAAATGATTGTTATCTAACAAACTACCCCCAAACTTGGCAGGTTCAAGCAACCATTTTATTTTGAAGGTTAGGGATTCAGGAAGGGCTCAGCTGGGTGGTTTGTCTCTGATCCATGTGCTGTCAGTTGAGGTGGTTGGAGCTGGAGGATCTCCTTCTCAGATGGCTTTTTCACTCATATGTCTGGTTCTGGGGCTGGGATGGCTGACGGTCGATGCTGGCTCTTGGCAGGGGGCTCAGTTGGGAGCCGTTAGTCTGAACACTGCCACATGCTTCTCCATGTGCTTGGGTTACTCACAACATGGCAGCTGGGTTTTTAGAGGGAGCATTCCCAAAAGGTGTGGGTGGAAACTTTAAGGCTCAAGGCTTCTTATGACATAGCCCTGTAAGTCCCAGAATACCACATTCCCTGCATTTTATTGGTCGAGTAAGTCACTAAGACTGACCCAGACTCAAAGTGAGGGGAATTATCCTCCACCTTTCAGTGGGAGATGAGGCAAAGAATTTGAGGCCAAGTTTAATGGCTGATGATGGAATCACATCAGGATAGCATTTATTTAATCGCAATTTATGCCTCTCCTAAGTTTCAAGTGGCTTAAAGTACAAATACTAATAAGTAGTTTCATGTACTGGTACCCCCATTCCAAGTGGGGGCACCAATTAAACACAAACTCTGAGGTCCTCCATTCCAGTCATGTAGTGCCCTAAAAGTGGCATGACTGTAATCTCATCTCATAATATCTAGAAAGATGTCAGTCCTCTGAGTCATTGTGCAAACTAGTTTGTCGAAAGAGTTCAAAGGAATCATAGATCTTACAGCTGGAAGGGACTCTAAGGGATTACGTCATCATTATCACCTTCCAAAGAGATTTATTGAGCTCTACTGGGTGCCAGGCCCTGGGAATGCAGAGGCGAATATGACAGAATTCTTGCCCTTGAGCCATAGTTGAGAAAATAGGACTGATGTGTAAGAGATGAATAGAAATTCATAGACTGAGTGGCAAATACAAGTACAGGTGAAATGTGTACAAGAAAGAGAAGTGATCAGTAGAGGGTGTTGGGTCTGGGAAAAGATGTAAAGAGAGAGGCTCCTCATCACAATGAAACATAAAACCAATTACCTGCAAGTCCCTACGTGACCTGGGTCCCTGCTTCCTCTCAGCTCCTTTTCTGCCTCTCTTTTCCTCACTCACTGGCCTCCTTCCTTGAATATGCAGACATTTCAGGACCTCTGCATTTGCTTGCTTCTCTATCTGGAATATGCTCTTTTCCCAGATCTTCTCATGGCTTCTTTTCTCACTGCAATCAGATCTCTGGTCAGATGTGCCCTCCTCAAGCCTTCCCTGACTACCTACCCTGTCTACTTTCCACCCTTCATCACCATTTATCTCCATGAAGGCAGGGCCATTGTCTGCCTTGTTCATTATTGTATCCTCAGCAACAAGAAGAGTGCCCGGCTAATAACTGGTGCCCAATAAAAAACGGTTGGATGAATAAATGGGTTAGTGAATGTAGAACCTTGAAACAGGGGAAGGGTTTAGCAAAGTGAAGGACAGATGATGTTGCTGGCTGCCTGCAAGGTAGAGTGAAAGAGAAACTAAAGTGTACACGGTACATTCATAAATTATCTGTTTCAGTACTCTGACATCAGGGGTCATTGTTTTATAACCTTGGGTCCTTCAGACTACCTTCTTCTTAGCTCTATGTGATAAGCACTAAATTAGGGCTCACACAGGGAGTGATTCATTCAGACTAGAGTGGCTGGGTCATACATGGCCTCAGTTGTAGGAGAACTTGCCATTCCTAAAAAATACTCTGTACTATACCACTTCTTTGTCTTTACTCCTGTTCATATTTCTATCTGAAATATCCCATGTTTTGTTGTGATGTTGAAATTCCACATGAATGATCCATTTCCTCCATTGTACTTAATATTTACATGACTTGATTATAAGGACATTCTGCTTCAACTGGATGTATTTGTGTACATGTATTTCTTTCATTTGAATTCAAACTCTTAGAGGGCAGAGCCTGGGTCTAATTCATCTTTTACTTACCTATACAGTACATAAGAGATTCTTAATAAAAATGTGTTAAATTTAATTAAATATGAGAAATGAGTGTACTTCAGCTTCTAATGTAAAACAAATGCGTATGCCTAGAAATCAGAAGAGGCAATGCTAAATTCCCAAGGAAACAAAGCAATAATAAAGTATCTTCATCCATGGATTTTCCTGGTCTATTTGATCTGTTTAGCTTCCTCATATTGCATTCATGATTTGCAAAGGGTCTGTAGAATCAACAACTTACACATTTTATTTCAGTTATCTCTTGCTGCATAACATAGCACCCTAAAATGTAGTGGCTTAGAACAGTAACAGTTTATTATTTCTCACAATTTTGTGGGTTGGCCAGGCTCAGCTGGGTGGTTGTTTTGCTCCATGTGGTATTGGCTAGTGTCATCAATATAGCACATGCTTTTGGTTTTGGAGCTTGGCTGGGACTAGAATGTTCAAGGCACCTTTACTCACACGTCTTGTATTAGCTGTAGACAGGAACAACTTTGCTCTCCTCAATAAGGCCTCATTTCCTCTAGTATCTAGACCAGCCTCCTTAGAGCACGGTGGCTGGATTCCAAGCGTGTCAAAATGGAGGTTGTCACTTCTCTTGAGGCCTAGATCTGGACCTGGCACAGCATCACTTCCACCATATTTTGTTGCTCAAAATGAGTCACAGATTCAGAGGGATGGGAAGTAAATGTCACCTCTTGATGGAGTGGGGATCATGCACATTCAGGGATGGGAGGAATTATTATTATTATTATTTTTTGCGGTACATGGGCCTCTCACTGTTGTGGCCTCTCCTGCTGCGGAGCACAGGCTACGGACGTGCAGGCTCAGTGGCCATGGCTCACGGGCCCAGCCGTTCCGGGGCATGTGGGATCTTCCTGGACCGGGGCACGAACCCATGTCCCCTGCATCGGCAGGCGGACTCTCAACCACTGTGCCACCAGGGAAGCCCTGGGAGGAATTATTAATGGCAGTGTTTACAGACTATATACATCAGCATGCTTAGATATTCATTAATATTATCTTTTCAATGAGAAGTAGAACATTTTTAGTAAAGTCTCAGCCCTTTGAGTATTATTTGAACCCTTTGGCTTTGAATTTTGAATGGTTTCTAGAGAGAAGTGCTGTGAACAGTTTGGGCATAATAACAGTAGCAGCTGAAGACGATCATTGACTGTGTTGACCTTGTTTTTTGCTCTGCTTGCCATTTATATTGTGTTGTACATGTTCCCTTCATTTGTGTGGGAGTTGGAATCACAAGCCAAGAGATCTGAAGGGTGGTCCTGAACTCTTCTCTGGTTCTCAGTGTAACTTAGAGCAGGTAACTCCAGCAGCAGGACAGGTAAGCACAGGCCACAAAGCAAAAGGAAACAAGCCAGTTGCTCTCGGCTGATATTATAATGTGAACAGATGGCAGAGGGAAACTTGAATTACTCAGCTGCTGTTTGGCCTCCATCTTCTCTGCCCTATCTTGTTTCTCTGATTCTGTTCTTCCCACATAGCAACCAGAGATCTTTAAAAAATGTAAATCAAATCATGTCATTCTCCTGCTTAAAACACCCCAGTGGGTTTCCATTGTACTTGTAATAAAATACAGACTCGTCATAAATTGGCTCCTGTTCCCACCTCTTCAACTTCCCCTCCTATGACTCTTCCCCTCTCTTTATGTTTTAGCCACATTTTGTTTTTTTCTGTTCCTGGAGCCCCCCAGGTTTATCCTGCCAGGTTCATCCCATCTTAGGTCCTTTACACTTGCTGTTCCCTCTCTCTGGAACACTGTTCCTCTAGATCCCTGTGTGGCTGGCTCTAGATGACCTCAGAGAGACCTGTCATGACTCCCAGACTATAGTAGTGCACCAGGCATTCTCCCTCACAATTTCTCTGTTCTGTTCTTTCTAGAAATGAACCCATTTCTCAATTTTCACGTGTATAAAAATGGGGTTGATAATAACAGAACATACTTCATAAAGCTGTTATGAGGATTCAATTAGTTAATATTTAGAAGGCTGTCTGGCACATGAAATGCTCTCAAGTGTGAGCTGTATTACTATATCACTCTTTACTACCTGCTCACTTACTTGCTTGTTTATTATCTTTCACCCAGCACTAGATTGTCAGCTCTTTGCAAGCAGGGACTGGTTTTGCCTGTCTTGTTCATGTCGCATTTGCATTCCCATTCTGTTGGCATATACAGTAGATCTTCAATACGTACCTGTAAAATGAATAAATGAAAGGCAGAATGGTCATCCTGAACAGGCTAGTAAAATCCATGGTAACATGAAATTAAAGCTTGAGAAAGTTGAGTGGATTGTAAGAGACTTTTTAGTTGCTCAAAATGAGTGTAAGGTTTTTGATCCAGAAGAATTGTATTCCAGGACACTGAAAGAACTTGGGGATAATTAATTATTGGTTTTTTTTTATGGAATTTTGAAGAGTGGAGAAATATCACAATTATGAATGAAGGTAAATGCAATCCTGAGTTTCAATAGTGAGGAATATGGGTCCAAATACCATAGACTGAGGGGTGGGAGGAGACTGGGATTGACACATATACATTACTGATACTATGTATAAAATAGACAACTGATGGGAACATACTGTATAGCACAGGGAACCCTACCTAATGCACTGTGGTAACCTAAATGGGAGGGAAGCCCAAAAGGGAGGGAGTATCTGTATGTGCATGGCAGATTCATTCTGTTGTGCAGTGGAAGCTAACACAACATTGTAAAGCGACCATACTCCAATAAAAATAAAAAAACAAAAACAAACAAAACAAAACAAACAGAACCCCCCCCCCCATAGACTGAGAAGGAGCCTCATGCTATTTGTGGGTACAGTTCTAGAATGGATTATTGAAAGGATGGTTTGTGAATGCTTAGAACAGTGTTGCTTAGTGGGAAAGTGGGGCACCCTTAGAGAAAAGAGACCTAGAAAAATAGTTTTTTTTTTCAGGTCACCACTTAGTTTGGTGGCAGAATCAAAATGAGAATAAAGACCCCCTGATTCTGTTCCAAGGGTGTTTTCAAACTGGGATCTTAGAGCTCCTCAAATTCTATACGCCATAGAGTCTTTTTTGCATGTTTTTATTTTGAGGATTAGCTGGAAAAAAAAACCACTTTTGAAGACAGTTTCTCAGTTGGGGAACATTGACCCCTGGAAGTTACAGGACATAGTCTCAGAGGTCCATGAGATTTAATTCCCCTCCCCACTCCTTTAAAAGAGGTGTGTGCAGTACTCTAGGTTAAGAAACTTGGCATTGTGATATTTTGCCAGTTTATCTGAGTAACCAAACAGTGCATGTTGTCCATGTACAGAAAACAGCACGTTCTTCCATTAGACCTGTATTGTCCTGTACGGCAGCCTCCCATGTCTGGCTTTTGAACAGTGAAACTGTGGCTGCTTCAAACGGATGTCCTGCAGTGGAAAATGCATTCTGGATTTCAAAGACTTAGTACCAAAAAAAAGTGTAAAATATTTCGTAATTATTTACTTTATTTTGAGTATCTGTTGAAGTGATAATATTTTTGTAAATTGGGCTACCTAAAAAATATTATTGGTTATATTATTATCCCTGGTGGCACAGTGGTTGAGAGTCCGCCTGCCGATGCACGGGACATGGGTTCGTGCCCTGGTCCGGGAAGATCCCACATGCCGCAGAGTGGCTGGGCCCGTGATCCATGGCCGCTAAGCCTGTGCGTCCGGAGCCTGTGCTCCGCAATGGGAGAGGCCACAGCAGTGAGAGGCCCGCGTACCGCAAAAAAAAAAAAAAAATTATTAAGAGTAATTGCATCTCATTTTTCTTTTTTAAAATGTGGCTGCTTAGGTCACTAGAAAATTTAAAATTGTGTGTGTGGCTTGCATTGTTGGATGGTGCTGCATTAAACCTGTTGCCTCTCCCAGGAGGAAAGGTGAAGGAATTGGTGAACATCAGTGTGCAGGTGAGGTGATATGACAGCTACCTTCCACCATTTGGATGGCTCTCATTCATAAAAGAGATTCTCTCTGTTGTGTATTTCTCAGAAGGTGGAAGGAAGACAAATGGTAGAAATGTCAGGGTAATATAAGAAACACCTTTCTAAAACAGTTGTCCAAATATGGTTATGGGCTCTTTCTAGAGGTAGTGAATCGCTCATCATTATGCATAATTCAAGCAGAGGCTAGATAGCTGCTTAATAGGTTATTTGGAGAGAGCTCAGGTAGTTAAAATGAATTCCCCTTCCAATCCTGAGATTCTGATCCTGAAATAAAATCAGGCAGAGGGCTGGTTTTTACAGAAATATAAAATAGATGGATTCTGTGGGCAGGAGAAGAAAACAAAATTTACTTCACTCTTTGTTTCCTTTTCCTTTAAACTTTCATATGAATGTTTTTTAGGAGCTTTGAGGAGCTTTGCATTCTTGTTTACAGACAACCGTTTGGTTCTCTAAGCCTGGTGCATCTGGTGAGCAGTGCATTGGTTATGAATGTGCTTGCCAACAAGTCAAGCAAACAAACAAAATCCACCAAACTGACAATGGCAAAATAAGTAGAAACTTATTTTAATCATGTAACAGGAAGTCTGGAGGTCAGCTGCTTCTGGCATTGGTTCGTTGGCTCAAAGGCATCAGGACAAGTGTCTCTGTTCTTCTCTTGGCTTTTGTTTTTCTTCTGGTAGCAAGATGGCTGCAACTACCAACAGTGCCTCTGTAAGGCTGGAGTAGCTCCTGAATCATCTGTCAGTTTTATCTGGAAAAGCAATAGTCTTTTCAGAAATTGCCAGCACACTTCCCCTTTTGTTTCAATGGCTAAAATAGTCATATGGCCACGCCACTCCCAAATCTGATTCAGGTGCTTCGGAGTCAAGAGGGAAGGAAGATCATCCAGTGGCCACTGATGATTTTTGCCTAGGTTGAGTTTTATTCAGCATCTCCTTTTTAGAGATGAGAAAACTGAGGACCAGAGAAGTTCATGCCTTTGAACTTGTAGGATAGGACTAAGAGTTCTCACTTTGCCCCTTCTGCCTCACTAACTTCATTAGCAAGGACAGCATATTCCCCCCAAATGATAGAGCATGTTGGATATAATTGTCACTATCTTGGATCTTTTTAATGTAGGTTTAGACATGTTGTCTTTCTATGAAAGAATTTTGAGTAGGTGAATGTAACGTGTACAGTAAGGAACAGCCTTACGGTTTTCACGTTTGTCTCCCCATTAATTTGTTGAATTTCCCTATCAGTGTTCCCTGTGCTTCTCTTTTTAAACCAGTGGCCCATTATGAGTACGAGTGGAATAATATATGTGTAAGAATAAAACAATTTTAAGCCACCATGATTGCTGGCAGTGTTCAGCTGATATCTGATTGTCACCAGCTGCTATACATACTCCTTGGATATGCAGTTGCATATTCTCAAACAGTTCTGCTTGGAAGGAAGAAAATATTATTGATTGATTAAAAACATAAAAATTGAACCAGATTCCACTACCTCCTTTAAAGACTCAAGTCCCCCCACCGCCTGCCTCCTTTCTTGCCCCATTGCTCCTAGCGAAATCCCTTGTGAACTACTTTGGGAAATGATGGTGGTGGCAGTGGTGCGTTCGTATTTGTGAGAGCAAGAAAATGAAAGGTTGGAAATATATAAGAAAATCAAGTTTTGCTGAAGAGGAGAATTGACCTGTGGAGTATTGTAAGGCAAAATGAGGTTGGTGTGTAATACTGGAAAGAATTTGATATATGAAATAGGGTCCATTGTGGGTTGAGAAGCTGGGGACATTTACTTTGACCATTTAGAGGGCAGAGAATTTGATAGGAAACTAGCTAGTTGTGGAATGCTTCCTCTGTCTATACATTATATATAACTCGCTCTTAATCCTCAAAAACCTCTCTCTATGAGGAAGGTATTTCCCGCATTTTGCAGGGGAGGAAGCTCAGAGAGATGAACTTTTCCAGGGTGTGAAAGCTAATACATCATGGTGTTGTTATTTAAACCCAAGGCTGACTCCAAGACCTGTGACTCTCCAACTGAGTTAATCTGAATGTTTGCAAAATCTGCAGCTCTAATTGTTTTTGCGGTTAATGTTCTTGAACTGGCAACAAGTAAATAGTTTAGCTATTTGATGACTCTCTCAACTTTTTGGGCTTATTCATTTGAGACCATGTATTATTTATTTGGAACAATGTATTTTTACATTTAACTACATATTTGATTTTTCTCAGGTCTTACTTTTTGTATTAGTGAACCAAGCTTTACTAGTACTCTTTTTTGGAGGGGTACCTCTCTTATCAGGCAAAAATCTTATTCAGATAACCAAATACATGCCATGACAATAAAGAACTACAAGTTATTATTTTTCCCCATTCTTTTCTGCTGTGCATCTTACCAGGTAGAAGTTTAGTTTTCATAGCAGGAACGAACAAGTAGCAACTTTGTGAATTGTGGCATTTGAGATTAGACTGATAAGACAGTGAGTGACCTACAGCAGAGTAGTTAACAGCAAGGAACAGAATTGTTGCCGAAGACAGAGGAAGGTCTATTGTAACTGAAAGAGTA
Organism: Lipotes vexillifer; assembly: GCF_000442215.2. Lineage (NCBI taxonomy): Eukaryota > Metazoa > Chordata > Mammalia > Artiodactyla > Lipotidae > Lipotes > Lipotes vexillifer. The sequence goes on from NW_006796149.1 coordinate 1,387,819, forward strand.
ATCTTTGGCATTTGGCCATCTCAGTTTCATGATAACGCGAAGAAGCAGGAACCTTGGAATTGCTCTCCTTTATATTCCATTCCTGGATAATTACCAACCATACTCAGATTTTGAAAGGTCCTTTTATTTTGTGATTGCATCTTTCAGCAACAACTCTTATTATCCTATTATGCAATTTGTCTCATTTAAGATGCTCAGGTGGGAAAACTTTCAGCCTCAGCAACTGTAAAGATCACTATGATTGAGCATTTCGTGGCACTTTCACTCACTTTGCTGTTGAGCAAGCAGGATTCAAAGCAGGTGAATTCTTTCCAGATGTGCTTTTGAATAACTGGACAGATCCCTGGGGTCTCTTCAGGATAACCCAAGTGACTGTGTATTCTTGCCCCCTTTGTCCACACATAGCTTCCTGTGGTCACTCTGCAGAGGGCTCTGTAGTTGTGGGGTGATTCCACAGCTCATACTGAATTCAGGAGGACGGGTAGATAGTCCTCCAAGCAGCGGATCCCCATGCTTTCCTAGGTCTGCTTGTTTGGGTACCAGAACCCATCCCTCTCCAGGAGACACGCAGCAGTTTTGCTTTCATTTGCTTTGGCACCATTTTAGGCATGAAACGGAACCGTTTTCTCCCAGAACATAATGTCCCTGTGTAGAAGTAAGTGACAGCAGTGAGGAGTCTAGAGCCAGGCCTGTTAGTAACTAATGCTGAATGACTCAACCTAACACTGATGGCTGTCTCCTGAGGTTACTGAGGAGGGGAGGTATGGGAAGTGTGGTTCCTCTACCCACTGTGCCCAGCCCCCAACTCAGCGATGGGCTGCCAGGAGGGCTGAGCCAGTGGGAGAAGCCAGCACGTGGATGGGGTTTGCTGACATGTCCTGCCGTGGAAGACAGGGCACACCCAGCTCTGTATTAATGGCAGGCATTAGGTCTGAAGGACTGAATGCAGCTTCTAAGTATGCCTTCTCCTTGCCAGGCATGTTCAGGGGAGAAACTGGGACCCACCTTAGGGGTTGGCGTCAGCTGTTTATGAAGCTTTTCCTGACAGTACTCTGTATTCCTGGAAGAGGACTTTGTGTTGTTCTCATGGGCTTGCCTCTAACACAGAACTTACGATGCTGTGTTATGCTTGTCTGTTTCCTTTTTTATCTCCCTAGACTATGAACCCTTGAAGATAGGGATAGTATATCTTATCACTGTTTTAATTCTCAGTGCTTAGGTCATATTATGTGTTCACTAAATGTTTGTTAAATAAATGAAATAATAACGTTCAGCTCCTTTATTCCGCATGGTACTCCATCCTGTCCAAGGACAGAATTTTATCAGAAATTATATTGGTTATCCTCAGTTGGTACTCAGACTAATGAAATACAGTAGCATAGATATGAGTAGAGCTGAAAAATAAAGGTGATTATAAAATACATAGAAATAAACTTAATAAGAATTGGGCAGAATTTATGAGAAAAAGATGTCCAAACTTAGCTGAGGCATATAAAAGAACACTTGAATAAATAAACATATCATGTATGTTGGTGAGAAGAGTTATTATAGTAAATGTATCAATATCATTTTTGTCCACATTAGTCTAAAATTTAATGCTATTCCAATAGAACTTGCAATGGGATGATTATTCTGTGGAACTTGATAAGTCCAGAATAATATTGTTTGAGACTAATGAAGAATGAAAAACAGGGGAGAGTTTATCTCATCACATATTAAGACATTGTAAAATATAGTAAACAAAATAGCATATAAGATAGAAGCCAGTATAACCTGGATTCCAAAACTTGATGAAGACATTATAAGGAAAAAATATGGACTTCATTAACATAGATGTAAAAATCCTTAACAAAATATTAAGTTGAATCTAGCAAAATAGAAAAAAGATAATACATCATTACCAAATGAAGTTTATCTCAGAAACTCAAGGTCAGTTTACCGTTTGAAAGCCATGTAATTTATCATGTTAACAGAATAAAAGAGAATTTAGAATTAGTCTAAAAACAGACTTGAGTATACATATGGAAACCTGGTACAAATCTACAATCCCTTATTTGAAACATTTGGGGCCAAACATGTTTCAGAATTTAGGGTTTTTAACAACATCTCATAGTCAAATTTGTGTTTGTTTCCACAGCAAAACTGATTAATAGTGACACTAAATGGAATAAATAAAGGCCAGAAATAGCATCAACATTACCTCAGGTAAGGCTTTGCTACCACATAATTTTGGCACCAAACTTTAGAAAACACAAACAGAAAGTTCTTTGTTTCCAAGAGCTTTATGATTTCAGAATCTCAGGGAAGGAATTATCAGCTTTTTAACATAAAGTTGGCACATTTCAAATCAGAGATGAAGGGACTTCTGAAGGGTGTTGGGATTACATACTAGTCATTTAAGAGAAAAAGAAATAAAGTTAAATCCCTACTTTATAGCAAAATAATTTTTTTTTTTTTTTTGGCTGCGCCACACAGCTTGTGGGATCTTAGTTCCCCAACCAGGGATTGAACCCAGGTCCTCAGCAGTGAAAGTGCAGAGTCCTAACCACTGGACTGCCAGGGAATTCCCAATGATTTATAGAGATTTTACTGTTAAAAAATTAAAGAATCTATAAAAGTAATAGAATAAACTATATACCCAGTCTTTATTTATAATCTTGTGATAGTGGAGATCTTCATAAGCATTACACCAATGGTAGAAACTAAAGAATCAAAAAATAAAGAAGAAAAAGAAAAGAGAGATTAAACTGTGTAAAAATTAACTTCTGTACAACAGAGAACACCATAATAAAGTTAAAAATGAATACCAACATGGGAAAAATGTTGGCATCATATATAATAGCAGCCAAAGAGTTATTACCTATAATTTATAACAAGCTCTTACAGATTAATAAACAAAAGATGAATTCTCCAGCACAAAAAAGGACCAATTATATGAAAAGGCAGTTTGCAAGAGAAGAAATACAAATGGCTGCCAATATTCTACCAGTACTCAGACAACAGTTAGGACTACTACAGCTTCTATAGCTACTGCAGCAGCTACAACCAGCCGCTACCATTTACTGAGTGTTTATTGTACACCAGGGACTGGGCTAAGGGCTTTACACATAATGCTTAAGAAAATACTGAGACAGGTGTAATTATTTACACTTCGCAATGAGGAGTACACAATTTAGTGAGTCGAGGCAGCTTGTCCTAGGTCACACGTTTAGCAGGGCTTTTGTAACTCAGAACTGTTTGCCTCCAAAGCGCTTGCTTTTCAGTAGACACTGACTTACTGCCTCTATATATCAATGTACTTATGAAAAGAAAATCAAATGAAAGCAACCTGAAGTTACCATTTGTTTTGTCTATCAGATTGGCAATGATTTGAAAAGAATACTCATTGCCAGGGAAGGTCAGGATGTGGAGAAGCCTGGTGGGAGTATCAATTGGCATGATCCTTCTGGAAGGCAGTTAGGCAATATGTATCAAAAGCCACATCCTTTGACATAGTGTTTCTACTTCTAGGAATTTATCTGAAAGGACTAATTTGACAAATACTCGTATGTGCAAGGATATTCAATTCAATATTGTTTATAAAACCACAAGGTTGAAGGAAACTTACTTGTCCTTCAATGAAAGATTGGTTAAATCAGGGGAGAATTGATGATATAAAGCTATATTTATTAATTTTTGAACATTGTCCTATTCAAATTTATTATTGGATGGAAAAATAAAACAAAACAAAGCAGGTTGCAAAACAGTCCATGTGGTGCAACCCTATATTTGAGAAACTCAAATTGTTTATATATGCATGTATGCCAAGAAAAAAGTCTGGGACGTGATGTTGACAGTGGTGTAATTATTAGTGATTTATTTTCTTTATATGTTTCTGCAATGTTTATTGATTTATTTTTTGCTGTTACACATATACTCTGGTTTTTAAAAAAAACTTAAAAATACATATAATTTCCCCGTACTGATGGAACATCCCAATTTGAAGATTAAGCACAAAATTCTGGGGATCTAATCCAGGTCTGTAAATTTACTTTGCTTTTGTTAGGGGGTATTTAGGTACTTTCCGTACTTACATTTTACTCTTTGAAAGTTGACACGGGCATGAGTTTACACATACACATGACTTCCCACATGTTTTTCCAAGAATTGCCAGATTTCTTTTTCACTGATTGTGTTTAAAGTCATAGTTTGCCAGCTCTTTGGTTTACAAAAGCCAGTCGGTGTGAAATTGACGTGAATAAACTTTTTAATAGATATAAGGAAGTCCTATTCATGTTTGCCCAATCAGTAGATCAAGGTCAGGTTTCCTTATTGGGCTGACACCTTCTTAATAACAAGTGGAGTTTTTTTTTTTTTTTTTTTTTTTGCGGTACGTGGGCCTCTCACTGTTGTGGCCTCTCCTGTTGCAGAGCACAGGCTCCGGATGCGCAGGCTCAGCAGCCATGGCTCACGGGCCCAGCCACTCCACGGCATGTGGGATCCTCACGGGCCCAGCCGCTCCACGGCATGTGGGATCCTCCCGGACCGGGGCACGAACCCGTTTCCCCTGCATCGGCAGGCAGACTCTCAACCACTGCGCCACCAGGGAAGCCCCACAAGTGGAGTTTTTAAAAGTAGGCTTAACAAATGTAGCTGAGGAATCCTGCCCTAGGGAAAGGTTTAGAAAAGTATTATTTCTGATAGGGAGGCGGCCATGTTGGGAATATCTTAAAAGGCTTGATATAACCTAGAATTTACTATGAAACTGTGAAAACTAATATATGGCACGTGAGCAATTTTCACAGTGCTCTACAACATCTTTCTAACCACTCCACATTGTTTAGTGATGAGAATTGTGGACTAAGGAGTGTACATTTTGGTGGTTTTTGAAGATTTGGATATAGGGATTTGAGTTCCATTTGATTGAACTGGCAGTTTAAGAAATAGATTTTTAAATTGCTTACCAAATGAAAAAGGAAAACACTTGTAGTGAAAATGCTGGTTGTAGATAGTTCTAAAGGCCATTTGGGGCAACAGAACAAGGTGACAATCACCGAGAAAATGGTTAGTAATGGGCTCTTAGAGACAGTGTCTTAATGCAGTTGTTATTTTAAATTATCTTTAAAGTGGTTTATTGACCCTGTTTTTCTGTTTTGACATTCTCTTTCAAAGGTATATAAGTTACACCGATACTATTTGAATAGTGCAACTCTTATGTAGCAGTTAAGAGGGTGTATTTTGGAGTCAGGCGGACCTGTGTTAAAATCCAAACTCTACTACATAGTAGTTTTTTGACCTTTGGCAAGTTACCCAGTCTCTCTAGGTCTCTCTCAGTTTCTTCATCTCAAAAATACCAACCTTACAGGGCTATTGAGAAGATTAAGTGAGATAATTTTTATAAAGAGCTTAATAGCATCTGACACAGGTAAATGCTTAGGTTGCTTTAATGATTATGTATAGTTCAATCTTATTTAGAATAATTTTATAATAATATGTAGTATAATGGAAAGAATGTATGTTGTACTGTCTAATGAACCCACATTTGAACCCTGGCTGTGCCCCTTAATAACCCCATAATCTTGGGCAAGTCACTTATGTGCTGAGCCCGAATTTTCTCCTCCATGAAACGGGGTCCTCCGTAATGCTTATTTTGTCAGATGTTGTGAGGATTAGAGATGATAGGCCAAGTGTCATACTCTGTGTTTGGAGCAAAGTAGGTATTGAGTGAATGGTAACTATTGTCATTGCTATGAAAGCTAATAAATATCAAAGAACCTCTTAAGGGCTTTTTATATTTTCCCTCTTTGTTTTTTACCTTTAGTTTCAGTTCTTTAAGAAACTGGGTACACATAGCCAAGACTGTGCAATATAAGAAAAGCTAAAGAAGTTATATAAGATTGATCATAGTACTACATTCGGTAAACCAAAAGAATAAGAGTCTGAAGTGATGGACTGTATTAATAGAGAAGGATGTGTACACAGGGCCTGGCCTTGGGGCCCTTGTCAGGGACTGGTCTCTCAGGAAGAAGCAGCGTGAAGGGCAGTGGTTTCATTTCTCATAGTCGCCCCCTGTCACTTACTACACTGAGGAAGTGTATGTCATGGGCTTCGGATCCTGTGCTGGCTGACCAACTGGCCAGTCCTCTAGAACAGCTGCTGGAGGTGCCTGGTGCCCTGGCACTGAGGGCAGGGCCGGCTGCTGGCAAGCACTTGTGATGTTATGCTAATGAGTCCTTCTGTGGAGGCTGCCCTCCCAGGTGGGCTTTGTCCACACACGGTCCATCTTGCTTCATATTTGCATGTTATGGTGCTTGATGTATCCATTTGTCTGCCTGTCCTCCTGCCCCCCCTCCCTTCCATCCTTCTTTCCATCCATTCATCCTTCCTTCCATCCATCCATCCATCCATCCTCTAAGTGCTAGCTATAGCAGTGAAAAACAGATAAAATCCTTGCCTCAAGGATCTTACATTTTAGAGATTCAAAGCATATTTATTTATTTATTTACTTGTTTATTTATTTTAGGCTGCGTTGGGTCTTCGTTGCTGTGCGCGGGCTTTCTCTAGTTGCAGCGAGCAGGAACAGGGGCTACACTTTGTTGCGGTGTGCGGGCTTCTCATTGCGGGGGCTTCTCATTACAGAGGCTTCTCATTGCAGAGCATGGGCTCTAGGCGCTCAGGCTTCAGTAGTTGTGGCTCACGGGCTCTAGAGCGCAGGCTCAGTAGTTGTGGCGCACGGGCTTAGTTGCTCCGCGGCATGTGGGATCTTCCCGGACCAGGGCTCGAACCTGTGTCCCCTGCATTGGCAGGTAGATTCTTAACCACTGCGCCACCAGGGAAGCCCCTCAAAGCATCTTGAAATGTCAAATGTAGTATCTCATTTGCTTTTTACAATGAATATGTGAGTTTTGAATTTTTTAGTACTTTTATTTGATAGATGAGGAAGTGCAGATATTTTGAGATTAAATGGCCTAATAGTACTATGAGTAGAACCCCTTAGTTTTCATTCATGGTTTAGCACCCTTTCTCCTATGACACTATGCTTTCTATTCTAAATATGTTTTCCTTTATCAGAGCACTTTTTCATACTGTTTTCTTCTTGATATATCAGTCACAGGTAGCCAAGGGAATTTGAGTTCAGTGGACAGGCTTTAACCTTTCAGTGTGTTCCTTTTGTTCTTAGGGTGAGATTTGAATCCAAACTGTCGTCTACAATGTCCTGAAGCATCTGGCTATGCCACCTTCCCAGCTTGTCTTGGGACACTTGCCCTCTTATAACCTGCCTTCTTTCCTCACCTCAGAAGCATAACACAATGCTTTCCAACTTCAGGCCTTTGCATATTTTGTTCCCTCTGCTTGGAATGCTTCTCTCTGTTCCCCCTCCTGTCCCTCCATGCCCACCTTCATGGAGTTTCTCTCAACTCATAGATCTCAGCTTTAATGCCACTTCTGCGGGGAGGCCTTCCTCATCCCCCAGCCAAAGGTCAGGTCCCTGTGCCATACATACTTTCTCACAGCATCCTGTGGTTTTTCTTCATAACAAGCCTATCACAATCCATGGATTTGTTTGCTGCCTTCCTCCCATCTTGGAATGGTTAGAAGATAAGCTCTATGAGGGCAGGAACTCTGGTTATCTTGTTTCCACTACTGTTTCCTCAGCTAGCACTGGGCCTTATATTAGATGCTCCAAAAATATGGAATGGAGAGTGTCTGGAGCAAATTTATGGTTTGTTCAATTTCACTTCCCTCTGGAATCTGATTCTAACAATGAAGGCAGTTTATGAAATGGTGTAGGTTACTCATGTTTCATTAATGTTTAAATAAGGAATGGGAAAGCAGCTACTAAGATTTGGAAAGTTAGTAAAGTGGCAGCAAAAAGTGACAAAGGGGAGAAACAAAACTCCATACAGAGCCTGGGGGAAAAGAGAATAAAACAAGTTATTTGTTTTTGTGTCCCTTTCCCACTAAACTTTGAGCAATTTGAAGTCAAGCACCAGAACTTGTTTATGTTTTATATTCTGAAAGAAAGTGCAGTGCCTGGCTCATAGTAGCTCTTGAATAAATGTTGAATGAATGAATGAATGAATGATATACTTCTTACCTTTGAAGCTGCCTTCTTGTGTTCTTAATGCTGAAATTAGAAATAGGAATAGTATGATTTATAGAAAGAATACTGGATGTAGAACCAGATAGATATAGGTTTAAAACTGCATTGAGAATGGGAATAAGTATGCCTACCAAGTGGGCTTATTGGGAGGGTGGTGTATAAAGTGACTGGCACATGTAAGAGGTCCTCGAGAGATCTTAGCTCCCCTTTTCTGCCTCTCTCCCTTTGATCTAGTCCCAGAAAAACTTTTGAGGATTATGGTACCTAAATTGTTAAAATAAATAAAGAGAACTTCAAAGAAAATCATGCCACTGGAGCTATGACATGAATCAGTACGTGGCACTCACATTTATCAGAGCAAGCATGACGCTAGATGCTTAAACAGCAATGCAGGACGTTGTGTAGGAATTGGAGAATAGTGTTCTTATTTTTCTTGTCTGTGGTCAGCCTGTTACTAGAAAAAGAAACCAAAATGATTTCTAAGGACCTTAGGTTCAAACCTTTCTGTTTTGACCTCCGTCATTTATGTTTTTCCCATCTTTACTTACAAACCTCACCTAACCCCAGCTCTTCCTCAGATTCTTTCTTCTAATAGTTTTATTTTGTTCTCCACAGTAAATTCTCTCTTTTATTTCCATCAATGGCATTTCAAATACTTTTGATGGGTGCATGGAAGGTGTGTTAAATTTTGATCCACCAATTTCCTTGAGTTCCACACTGATTTCTTTTAGGATGTGACTAGGTAGCCCGATTATTCTCCCGTACCCCAGCTCCCATCCCCATCTAATTATGATACAGAGGACAGAGAAGTGTGACCAGTTTTTCTTTTTCCTCTGAGGATAGAGCAAGAACAAATGGTTTCAGACTACAGCAGGACAGACTTTGGATCAACCAGCAGGATCTATATGAGCCTTGCACTAGGCTCATTATGTTTAAAAGCTAGAAGTCATTTTACAGCCACATCAGGTTAGTTCTCGTTTATAGCACCTGTTTTTTTCCATGCAAAATATGCAAGGTTCTGGAGATACAAAAACAGTTAGTTCCTCGAGGAGTTTGAGTCCAGCAGGGGAGGCAGATGCATGAACAGACATGGTGCTATCTGATAGAGGCAGTGCAGGTACGTATACAAGTGACACAGGAGGCAGAGATGGACTCAGATGTGGGACAGGTGAGGGGTGGTGGCATAGGCCGCCTGCTGAAGAGTAGAGCTCACTGTGTGGACAGGGTTGGAGAGGCTGTTCTAACTAGAGGAAAAAGCACGTGGAAAGACACAGAGACATGTACTAGCATGGCGGGTGCAGGGAACTCCAAGTAATTAGATATTGTTTGATTGTCAAGTACGAGGGCTGTTGTGAAGTCTGGCAACGCCAAGGTAGGTTATAGGATTTCTTTCTTTGAAGTCTTAGAAATCAAAATGAAGCATTTATGTCTGCTTAGGATGGTTTGGGTAGTATTTTTGCCAGAGGTAGAGGCATATACTGTATGTGTCAGAGAAAGGTCAGTGACTATTTCTGTAAACGTTGAGGTTGCATTAAATAATTTAAGAGAAAGGACTCACACTTTGCACTTTACTATATTTGCTATTCTGGGATGTGCAGTTTCCGAGTCACTTAACTAAGGCACTCTGTTTTGTGGAACTCTTCTCATGAAACAAATGCATTCATAAAAAGCAGTAGAAATTCAGTGTCCCCCTTTCTCCACTGGAGGGGTGTTTTCTTTTGGAGCAGAGGTATTCCCAGGGAATCAGTGTAAGAGTCAGAAAAAAAATGGAGGGTGGCCACTCCTGGGCCACTCTTGGCTTCCTGGGAGTGAAATGGAACCTCGGATATTGTGTACCTTTAAATCGTCCATGTTGCCTGTTTCACGGCCTCCCCAGGCCAAGGAACTGGCTAGTCAGTTTCTAGTTCTCAGAACTGGAGCAGGACTGCTGTGCTTGCAGTTGCATGCTTTTTATGGAACAGGGAATGTTGTTTAGGGAATTTAGGCAGCTGGAACCTGCCACATTAGCAATTTGGACTAAGGAAAAATTTCAGAGTGAGAAAATAAAGCTTATTATATAATTTCACTTGGGTATTTAGGAGGCTGAGAGGGGAGATGAGAGTATTATGAAGGCAAGTAGGAGAGTTTCATAAACAGCTCCCTCCCTCTCTATTCCTTTTTACTGTAAGAGCTGGATTTAAATAGGGTGATCACGTGGCCCATTTTGAAAAGGGCAGTCATGTTCTTCTGCTGTTTCTTAGCTGTTTTGTCAGTTGGAGCAAAACAACAGTGCTGCTCACTTTTTGCAGGGTTAGAGGAAAAAGGAAGGGCTGGCAGAAGAATGGGGTGGGAAGCTAGAGGAGAGAGGAGAGGCCAAGAGTGTCAGACTGTGGGGACGAGGACCTGAAGGAGGCCCCTTTGGCCTCAGGGATGGGGCCTGGAACTCTGCCTTTTTGAAGCCTGTTGACGATCTCATCCTAATTTAGCCTTTTGTGGAATCTTCCATGAGATGTGGTTGCCAACTTCAGCCTTCCTAGAGAATAGAGCCTGCTGAATCTGTTATGAAGTCTACCCAGAAGAGTTGGCAAAGCAGGCCCCCTCCTTAGAACCAGGATAACACTGACAGGAGGTGAAAGTCCGCTCCTCCTTTAAGAAAACACAGTCAGTGCCTCACACCTGTTTCACCCGCACTGCACAAAAGAAAAAAAAAACAACCACCGGCTCTCAGCAAAAACTAAAACTGACGTCACTGTAACCTTTGGTTATTCTTTTTTTGTGCGTAAAGTGTCAACCTCTTGTTTTATCTTGTAAACAATGGAAATCTTATTTCTTTCCAGAAAATTACAAAAGGTAACAGGGACCAGATTCAAACGGAATAAAAATCATAAGTAACCCAGAGAGTCTGGCTTAAAAAAGAAAAAAAGAAAAAAGAAAGAAAGAAAAAAGAACGTGTCCTCTCGGCCTTAAAACTTGTCTTAAAGGGAAATCATTTAGGTTCCTGGTGCCTTCTTCATCATACTAACTTCTGTTAGCAAAGTGTGATTTTGAAAGGATGCAGGGAGCTTGGGAAAAGAGAGCTTTATATATTTTTTGTTTTTCCCTTTCTTCTCCCAGCAAAATACAAAGGTATCTGACCGTAGAGATGCTTAAACTGAGCTATTCTGGTTGACAATGGTCAGGACATGGAAGTGTGGTGCCCCGGGATGGGCAGCTGCCCGGATAAAGGACCTGGCTGGCTGTACTTTCCACCTCTCCTACAGCCAAACGGGGAGATTTGAGCAGTGGTTAATGTAGCCTCTTCTCCTTTTAAAAAAATGTGTCCCCTGCTCATTTCCAACACAGATTTGAGGTTGTTACTCGCTTATCTTAACAGAACATGTGTCTTGAAAGTATTATTTAATATAGAATATAATGTTATTTAGATCTTATTAAATTATCCTGTTTTTAGGGTATGCCAATGGACTAAATTTGTCTGAACTACTGAGGTTTAGATTATCTAACTTTTATTGGCATTGGGGGATTTCTGTAAAAAAAAAAAGCTATTGAGATTAAATATCAATATCATATAAATCTTTCTAGGAAAATATAATCGAAAGCATCAAGGCTCCTACAGTTGGTGGTTTCTCTTATCTTGGTTCACAGAGCTATGACAATGTCATTGAATTTCAAGAATTCAAAAAGATAAAAATAAAACTCATAGTTTTGAAATGGAGAAAGAGAAGGATCCTGGAAGTTGTCTTCTGTTTTTAAAATAGTCATTCTCACCTTAAAAGTACAAAAACTATTTTTCATTTATTAAGAAAAAACCCTGCCAGCTTATACTCCTGAATTAATGCAAAGACCAGTATTTTATAAATAAACACTACTAATAATTGTGGAGGCTACTGTTTACAACTCTGCTTTTGATTTACTGCAAATATGCCTTCAATTTGCTTCCTCATTACCAACTACCTTCTTTAATTATAATAGGACTTTCATACAATATTTGTATTTATTTTGAAGCATCTAACTTTAAAAGAAGTTTACTGATTTTTATGGCAAAAAATACAAATGTTTTTATTTTAGGATACAGACCAGAAACTAAAACGTTACTGGGGGAGTTTGGCCGAAGATACAAAAATATATGGGAGGAAAAGTATACTTGCCTAATACTGTGCACATTTTTACAACAGAGCAAATGACATCTGGATTTAGAGTTTTAACTAGTAGTAACCTCATTTGTTTAGTAATGACTTTTAAAATAGAAAAAGAAAAATCTGCCGAAGCAGACCAGGCACTTACTAGATATTGAACTTGGATGAGCTGAAGTTAGTGAAGCAGGGTAATGAGAATAACTTTATCAACATCTAAATATTTCTCCTTTTCTTTAACATTTCAATTAACTGTGAAGAAGTCCCAGAAATGAGATACCCATTAGCTACATGAAAGGAATTCTGAGGATTATAAGCTAGCCACACTTTTCTATGGCATGAATACTGCTTTTTTCTTTCTTTCTTTTTTTTTTTTTTTTTTAATAATTTGGAGGGGATTTTAAAATTTGTTAAGCTTCCCTAACGCTGTGGTTTACCACAGGTTTTACTTTTAATAAAAAAAAAGAAAAACTTTTAAAAGAAGCTATCTGAATCAATTCATTTTTGTTTGTAGTCAGTCATTTTTGTTTGTTATTGTGATTAAAAATAAGTGGACTATATTTCTGTGAAAACCACATTCTTAATGTCACTACCTACCTAGAAAATATAGGAGTCATACTTGATCATTCCTAATCATTTTGAAATTCTCTGGTCATTTTTTTTAGGGCCAGCATTGACTAATAATAATTGTGTGGCTCGTTATTTATTCTTGTCAGAGTAGTTTAGTTATTTTTGTGTAACTATAGTTTTTTCAAACTGGTTGGAAATGATTCTACTTGTGATTATCAAAGTATGTACATTTGATAATTTTGTGGTATAAAATACTTAATACCTGTTCAAAGCTGTTTGAGTTTCGGTTTTAAAACAGCTCTGTAGTTTGGTGAGTCCTGCAAAGATTCCGGCTTTCTCCGTGGCCTGCCAGCCAAATAATTTTTGCAGCATTTTCCTTTGCTTTCTTATAAACATTAAAAAAATTTCCTTGCTTTTTCGTAAGCTCAATGATTACGTTAGAAAGCACTGAAGTTGCTATGAAATTGCCCTTTAGTTTTTCATATATTAGGGAGGAATGATAGATTTTTGCATATCCCCTGTAAGTTGTTGAAACAAATACTGAGGGCTGCTATTCTCATGGAGCTGTATACTTGCCCTATTACAGATGAAATGATTATGCCTGACTATTGCTTTAAAATGAGTTTTGTTGCTTTCACGCTTAGGCAAAGATATTTAAATTTATTTTTGTTCAGTGTATCATGTAATAATACTTCTCCCCCATCTTGTGCTCCCAAATTTGGGATAAGCATTGAATCCTTTTTGGACTGCAGGTTGCTGTCTGATTTACTAGAAAGCGTGATGCATGTAAAATAGTGGCTAATGATTGTGGAGTCCCACCTTAAAGGTTATCAAGAGAAAAAGTTAAAATATCAAGGAAGGTGCTACTACAGTAAAAACCTTATTTCCTCTGTAAAACTGTGGTATCTCATAGGAAGCCTTGGATCTTAGTCTCAGCTACCAAAAATGTTTAAATATGAAAGTAAAGATGACATGAGAGTGTAGTACATTGTTCTTAAGGCCCACTGTTCTCAAGGTGCATGGTTATTAATCTTGGTTTGAATGTATAAATTATATAAGATTAATTTGCAGATAGGGTCGATGGAGGTTAGTGCATGGGGTTTTAGAATGAGGAAGCTGATAAGGTATTACTCAGCAGGCTTTCTGCTTCCGTTTTTGACGCTTTGGAAATGCTGTTAGTTTTACTTTTCTGTGTTCTTAAAGCTGTGGTCAAAGAAAGTAGGCTTAGAGATAAAACTTACATTATTTTCTCCTTTGTAAAATAAGGGGGCTGGACCGTGCTCTTTCTAGGCAGTTTCCAGAGATGTGAATCTCGGATTCTGAACTCTCACTACTCTTTCGGAGCTCTACCTTTCTACTCTGCACGCCCTGCTTTTTGTTATCTGATTTGCAAGTCAATATTATGGAAAGTCTCTTTTGTAATGCAAACAGCCTCAGCTTCAAGTCCCAGCTGATATCAACAACCCAAACACGCTATTTCAAACCACCTCGGAAAGAAAAATCGTTTTAAAAGATGGCAAACTTTGCTTTCATGTTCACCCAGAACGAAGTTCTCGAGCAGCATCTGGCTGTGCAGAGTAATCCAATCTATTTTAACGCAAAGATTTTCCAAGAAGGCAGGAAACAGTCAAGGGGAAGGCTTTCAGGCATCTGCTGTTTCGTTTCCAGATCCCTTGTGTTAATTTAATGTTTCTAGGGAACCAGGCTCTTTCTTTTTTCTCAGAATCCCTTCTCTAGGAACTGGTGAGTGCGGTGGCGCTGTGCGAATAGCAGATAAAGCAGAGAGCTTGGCTGGGGCGCTCCGCGGTCCTTTGCAGCTTGGTCATCCCGCCACCCCGGGGGCGCCCTGGGTGTGATCTGCGGGTGACTCGGCAGTTTCCCTTCGTTCCTTGCATCTTACGCAAAGGCGGCGCCCGGAGTGACAGAGGTATACTTGAAAGACGTGTTTACTTGCATTTGTCCAATTTGGCCTTAGTAAAAGGTAGCTAGGAAGCGACTGGCTCTTCCTCGCTCTACCAAAACCAGGGAAACTCAGCCAATCTCCAGGAAACAAAACAAACCAAACACAAACCTGAGTGAAGTGTGAATCTTGCATTAAACACTTGGATTTGTGTTCGGGAAGAGAATCCCGGGAAAATTGGCGTTCCTTTCAACAGCCTGCTGCCCATCCTCGGTAAATTAGCAATCACAGGTTGCCGGGAAATGTCTTGTCCTTGTGTGATGAGCAGGTTCGGCAGATTTTGTTTTGAAGGGGCAGACTGTGCTAGTGGAGTCAGGTGTTCGTACGGCGCCAGAATATTAACACCTTGTGTTCCGGGGCCCTTATCTTCCGGGCAGGGACTCTTTCCCATTCTCGTCTCCCACTTCAGAACCAGAGGGATGCGTCCAAACTTCGCCTTTGAAAAGGAATTCTGTAGAATCAAAAACAAAAAAAGGCTGTCCTTTAAAATAGTTTCGTTTTTGGATATTCGTGTCTGTCTAGAAACTTAGAATGCTAGTTTCATGTTGCTGTGAGAATTGCCCTGGTACCTAATGTTAAAGTTTAATGAGTTCACATGTAACTTACCTAGTACTCTGATAATGCCAGTATTCTTATAGCAGCCAATCTAACTGTGTTACTAAGTTGTTGGAATCACAGAATTTGAGTTGGAATAGAGTGTTGAGGTCATTTAGGCCAATTTTTAAATGGAATTGTAAGAATCTCTTTTATAACATTTCTGACCACTTTTTGAGGCAGTCCATTCTGTTGCTGGAGAGCTGTAATTATTAAAATGTTATTCCTTTTATTAAATTGAATTCTCTCCTTGGTTCTTGTTCTCCTTTAAATAATAAAAGCCTAAACACCTTTTTTTCATATATTTTAGTGAGTGTGGTATATACTTGAAGATCATGATAAGAGATTAGCTTCATAGTAATGATAACCACATTTTGGGCTCCAAATTCTTGCTTTGTGCCTTATGAATCTTCTTTTGAACTGCTTAGAAACAACAGCAGAACTTCCCATTTCAAAGTAGTACTTGAGATTAAGCAATAAAATGATATATTGGCAACATAGTTTCCATTTTAAAAATCCCTTTGATTTCATACTTATATCCTAGTTTTCTGTTATGGTCGTTTTCGGTTTACTTTTAGTTTTCTATGGAGTGTTCTGTGTTTTAGCTGAAATCATTAAATAAAGATAAATAAGTTTACTAGACTCAGAAATGTGCATCTTTTGGCTCTTTTTTGCTTTACCTCTGTATTAGTTTTCTATTGCTGCTATAACAAATCACCACAAAGTTAGTAGCTTACAACAAAACCCATTTATTATCTCACCTTCTTATGGGTCTGAACTTTGGGCACAGTATGGCTCTTCTGGGTTCTCTGTTCATGTCCTCACGAGGCCCCATGTCAAGATATCAGCAGGCCTGGACTCTTACCTGTAGGTCCTGGGGGAGAATTCAGTTCCATGTGGTTGTAGGACTGATGTCCCATTTCCTTGCTAGCTCTTAGCCAGTGGTCTTCCTCAGCTCCACATTCCTTAACTCATGCTCCACCACCCCCCATCTTCAGAGTCAATAATAGTGTGTGGAATCCTTTTGCTTTGAATATCTCTGCCTTCCCCTTCTGTTTCGTTCGTATGCTTTTAAAGGACTCATGCAATTCCATTGGGCCCACCTGGATAAAGTCAAATGATTAGTAACCTTAATTACCCAGCAAATTCTTTTCACAGCAATACCTAACTTAGTGCTTGATTTATGACTAGGGGGATGGGAATCTTGGGGGCACATCTTTAGAATTCTGCTTACCATATCCTTCTAGGTACAGCTTTCCTGGGATAGTTATAGTCATAATCCAACATTTTAAAGAGATTTTAAACATCTTAATTCTCAAAATTTTGCAAAGTGAAATTAGAAATGAAAAAGTCAGATAGCATTAAATATTACTTACAAAGAATTTTTAGAGGTTTAATAAAACAATAAACCCTTTTTTTAAAAAAATTCAAACTTCTATGTTGCAAAACCTTTCCCAATCTTCTTGTTTTGTTTTGTTTTGGGCATTGTATTAAGATAGCATCAGATAGAAGTCAGTTTGTAGTACCAATACTATATATACTACTAATAATTGCATTTAAGAAAGATTGGCTTTCCTCTGCAGTCTCATTTCAGCCTTGGAGAGTTTTTGATATATTCAAATAGAATTCTACTAGAATCCAATTTTGGCTAAAAAACCAGGTCCCCTGACCTAGCTGCCACTTACTCATACCTAAAATGTGCTTGAATATGCAACTTCCTAATTGTAGGGCACATGTAAACCCCCTCCTCACTTTTTGTAGAGCTGCATAGCTCTTATAGCTTGGGGTCAGGGGAGTGCAGGCTTACATTATGCATCCTAATTTACTATTTATGAATCCTGATTACCATTCGTTATTTAAATTCTAATTTTTCCCTTCAGAGGTTTTAACTAGACAACTGTTCAAAAGTACGGATTAAACATGGGGAAATTCTAGTGCTTTGGAGCTACTGGAAAGAAAAGAAAAGGCTGATCATCAGATGCAGCAGTAAAACAGAAAGTGTTTGGCTCTTGGGGAGTTTTGTGAATACTCTTTAGGACTTTGTCACCTTCTTCCAGCAACCCCAGCAAGTAGGGGGCCTGGTGCAAGAAGTGGCGATCTGCCAGTTTCAGGCTCAGGCGTGGTACTGTGAGACGTAACTGATGGTCTGGAGATACAGGGCAGCAGGATAGGCAGCATGTATGCTGAAACTCGTGCCTCCTTAGCCCTTGGGGTGAGGTGATGATCAAATCACAACCACACATCTCGGGTGACTGTATATTTGAAACACGCGATTTAGCTAAGGTGCTTCTTTTGCTTTCCCTGATTTATGATTATTTTCATGTAATGAATGATGGTCATGGGCATTCTGATATAGAAGGTTTTAATTATGGCTCAGGATCTGGGCAATTAATCAAGCAAAATGATTTAGAGTTCTGTTATTACTGAAGTCTTTTCAGCTGGAATTAAGTGGATCCACACCAGTGCATTATTAAGCATACAGTTACTTACTTGTTTATGTATCTGGACTCCACCTTACTATAAAAAGATTTTGAGGAAATTTACACATACATACATACCCACCACCACCACCACATAAAATAAGTAGATGACAAAATTAGGCAAAAGGAAAATAAAATTAGGAGAAAAATAACAAGGCTGCTTTGGGTAGGTTTAATGCAAAGAAAATATAGTATAAAATTCTATACAAGTGCTAGAACTAGGCTATAAATTTGGCTCTGATTTTTTTTCTAGCAGCCAAAACAAAATGGCAGCAAAGTAATCAGCTATAGGATTCATCACATTCATAAAATGATTATAAGAAGATTGGAATTTTCCTTTGAACTCATCTTGTGTTGAAAGGGACATTTAATGCTTTCCTTCTGCTAGAAAGGTTAACTTTGAATTGCAATTAAGCTTATAAAAACATAATTTTGGCAGAAATAAGAATGAACAGAATGGCAGAATGGGAGCAGTTAGCAGGATTTCTAGTATTCCCTGTCTTTTTCTTGGTTCATGTTCTAATGTTCCAATACTCTCCTCAGTGCACAGAAAGGTCCAAGAAGATTAGCCGTTCTTTTTGGGAGCTGAAGACTTCCCTGAAGATTCTGTGAGAATGGGAAGCAGAATCTGATTTTTTTTTTTTCAGAATGGAAACCTTTTATCATGAAGAATTTTTTCTTTATTGTATACTTTTATATAGTTTCCAACCCATGAATTAGTGGTGTTCCAAAAGTTCATTTTTAAGTTGCTTGTTTGAAATTAAGAATATATTTTCCCAAAGAAATGATGTTGTCTGCGACCTAATTTCAGACTTGCGATGAACCCAAGGTTCAAGGAGGTTAAGTCTGAATAAATACAGGTCTTCAATTCTGTATTCAAAACCTTTGAGGCCAGTTTTGCTGACTTTGAGTTTTGTTTTGTTTTGTTTTTTGAGAAGGATAATATTGTGCATATACCAGTTATTACATCGCACTGCAGTGGTCTGGAGCAGGATCCTATAATCAAACACATTAATACTTCTGCAGTGAAACTGATGAATATTCACACTCAGTGGGATAAATAAAAACTATAAATAGCCTCATGTCAGTTCAGGTCGGGTTTTGTCGCCAAATGAATTCAGGCCAAATGAGTTCAGGTCAGGTCAGGTTTTGCTGCCAAATGAGTTATGAAAAAACTTCTGGTTTTCAGAGCGTTTTGGATTTCAGATTAGTGTATCTCTATTATACATTTTTTTTTTTTTAATAAAAAGCCACTGGTATTATAAACTCTAACCACAATGTAATGTTCTTTTATGGAAAAATGTGTTGAATTCCAATTAGGGAAGCCAGAAAGCCAAAACTATATTGCAGCCATACAGCAAGAATGAAGTGTTTCCATTAGGCAGGACTCAGAGCAGAAATGCCCTCCTGTGTAACCCAGGAGAGGGCACTTGTCAGGCAGCTGCTAGTGAAGGTTCAAGGTCAAGGGCAGGGGACTGGTAAGAAGTATGAGAGAAGGGAGGTGGGAGAACAAGGTGGGACTTCCCCTTCTATTATTCATTTCTCCCCGCCCTCCTTTAACTCTTCCTTTCCTGTTAATGCAGGGAGCCCAACAGTGATGTCAGGCGTGACATTTCCCTCCCCTCCACTCCCACCCTTTCCCCAAAACTGCCTATAAAGACACCAGATGGTGTCAGAAATAATAAAGCTTCTAAAGGTAGTTAAACTTAGGTGTAGATCTTGCCTCTGCCACCCTCTAGCTGTGTAACCTTAGGTGGTTTGCTCAACTTGTGAAAGAAAAAAGAGAAAAAATCCGATCTGCTTCCTAGGGTGGTTGAGAAGACATTAGGTTCTGAAGTCAGTGTGCTGTTATGTGCAAGTGCCTCACACAGAATGGAACTCAATAAAAGGTGGCATCCTTCAGCATTGTGGTCCCCTCACATATCTTCTGGTAATTCTTTCCTTCTCCCCCTGAACATTGGCTGAGAAGCAGGGAGCCAGGACCCAGTGGAGATGCAGTGTATCTGTGAGCAGGAGGGGAGACGCTTCTCAGGTGATGAGTATGGCGGTTGTGATGGAGAAGTGCTCTGCAAAGGTGCGAAGGCCCCAAAGTGTAGGCATTTGTATCTGGCTCAACCAAGGCATCCAGTCCCTCTTTAGGGTCTGATCTGGGCTTGGTAAACCCTTAGACTTGGAAGTTTCTGGAAGAAAAAAATCATCCGCAGGCTCTTGTGGGAGTTAGGCTGGAACCAGTTATCTTTGGAGTTTACCTGAAAGCTGTTTGCAGCCATGAGGGTTGATATTGTCCCATGGGCCAGGCTCAACAGGAGTAGAAATAAGACTTTCAAGAAGCCGCTAGAAATTTCACAGCTCTTCTAGGGCTTTGACACGGGCGCTGCTTGGTGGCGCTCTAGCTCTTCATATTGATTACATGAATTATTTCAATGATATTACGTGCTTAGTTAATGCCAGGCACTGTTCTGGGTATATAATGGTTAATGACATAGGCAAGATCCCTGCTGTCATGGAAACAGATGAGGGTACTATGTTAGCAAAGAGTAAGACGTGAGTGGGTGGGTGGGTGAGTTGGGGTGGTTAGGGAAGGTCTGTTTGAGGAGGTGACGTTGAAACTGAGACCTGAAGGATGGGTTGGAGATAGCCATGCCAGGAGCACCCTCGATAGAGGGCCAGCAAGTTCAAAGGTCCTGAGATGGGGAGGAGCTTGGTGTGTCCTAGGACCTTTCAGAAGCCGGGTTGGAGCTTCATGAGCAAAGGGGCAAGGATCCGGGGTAGAGGGAAAGCCAGGCTGGCTAGACCTTGCTGAACCTTGTATGCTCTGGACAGCAATATGAATTTCATTCAGAGAACAGGAAACCCCTGAAGGTTTTTAAGCAGGGGAGGAACATGGTTTGCATAAGTTCACTTGGCCTCTCAAGTGCATGTCATGCGATATTAAAAACTAGGCTAGGCTCCTTTGGGAATATTCCAGTGTTTCCCTTGTTTTTAACTCAAATGTGAAAACTTTGAAGTCACTTGTTTCTCTTTAGTTTTTAGGTTTTCTCTTCAAATCCAATTAACTGTCATCATATATTTAGCTTTTTGGTTAAAGAATGCATAAGCAGTCACCTCTGTAATATTGAGCAATTCTCCTGTTACCTGTTTTTTGTTTCCTACTATGGCTTTTGTCTGTTTATCTTCCAGCACACCCATCCTTTGCTGCCAGCATTGACATGCTTTCTCTTTTAATCCTTTCTCTTTTCTTCCCTTGGTTTTGCAGTTGTGATAGACTTTTTGTGTTTGTCCATTTCTTGCATGACTGTTGAGGCATTCTCTCTTGGCTATACTGATTTCCTTTAAAGAACTCTATTCAATATAACAAACCTAACACAGCTTCTTGTACGTAGTAGGTACTCAGTAAAGTTTTGTTATGTGAATGAATAAACAGCAAGATCTCCTGGGCTTTTGTGATGAACCTGAAGATGAATAGGTCATGTTTATGCCCTTAAGCAGAGGCCACTTCAGGATCTAGTCAGTGTTTGTCATAGGACCCTAATAAAGGGATGTAAGTACAGCGTGGAAAGGAACTTCGGAGGATGAATTTGACACTGAACCTCAGATCCAGCCTCTGTTCTGGCTTTTTATTTAGGTGGATTTTTCAGGGAGAGAAGTATAGTTGTTATTATTATGGACAACTGAATCAGGATTTTATGGACATTAAGAAAAATGTTCTGAAACTTGGTAATAAGATGTTAAGACGGAGATACAGCCTTTCAGAGTCATTGTCTAATAAGACCTAAGAGTCATCTGATTCTCTAGAGAATGTAACTTTGTTTTACTTACTATTTGCTATTAATTAGTCCTCAGACTCTGTTAAAGTTAGAACTTATAGAAAATTTTTATGATGCAAATGACTTCTTGCAAGTAGAGAAGATAACCCCAAAGGTTATATTTTATTGCCCTATAGAATATTAACTAGTGTTGTATGTAATTTAGCAATCTTGTTCCAGTATTCGTTTTTTTAATTTACTATATCAATTTCTTTGCCACTTTGCTATTTTCCACATTATGAGTTACATAAGTCTTTGACATATGTATATTGTATACATATACATATGTATATTTGTATATGTATAATATACTCACTGTATATTTGTATGTGAATTATATTTCTAACCTTTTAAAAACTGTACTTTGACATTCATATTCAGTAAAGTCCTTAGACATGAATGTGCAAGTCACTATCCAAATTTCCTCATTTTATGCTACCATGTAATTCCTGAGTGGAAACATCATGGATGTCACAATAAAGGGCCTTATAGTATGAGATAGAGGTAAAAATTTTACTTACAGAAAACCTGTACTTTAAGAGGGCATCTGTCCCTGTACAAGTTCAATATAAACAACCTTAAGGAATTTTAGGCCAGTCTCAGGGAAAGGTCTTATTGAATTGATCTGGGAATAAGTTTGTATTTACCATGCTCTTTCTTGTATGGTGGCAAAAATAAATAAGTAAACTTGAGACACATTCCACAAATATAAATCTTGCTTTTTTTTTTTTTTGCTTTAAAAAAAAAGCATGAACATCATTATAGGAAAAAGTAGATTCTGAAATTTTTTTAAAAAATTGTTTATTTATTTATTTTTGGCTGTGTTGGGTCTTCATTGCTGCGCGCGGGCTTTCTCTAGTTGCAGTGAGTGGGAGCTACTCTGTTGCGGTGCGCGGGCTTCTCATTGTGGTGGTTTCTCTTGTTACAGAGCACGGGCTGTAGGTGTGCTGGCTTCAGTAGTTGTGGCACGTGGGCTCAGTAGTTGTGGCAAGGCTCTGGAGGTACAAAAACAATTAGTTCCTTGAGGAGTTTGAGTCCAGCAGGGCAGACAGATGCATGAACAGACAGGCTCAGTAGCTGTGGCGCACGGGCTTAGTTGCTCTGCGACATGTGGGATCTTCCCGGACCAGGGCTTGAACGCGTGTCCCCTGCATTGGCAGGAGGATTCTTAACCGCTGTGCCACCAGGGAAGCCCGATTCTGAAGTACTTACCATAAAGAATCACTAGACCAATAGCGTAGTTAGCCACGAAGTACAGATAACAAAAATCTCACCAATCACATTGGAAAATTCAGCCCTGGATGGTGTTTATTTCCTCAAAGATACTTCACCTGCAGTGAGGGCAGCCTGTCAACAGCTGATGCCATGTTTATAGCCTTTTGGTCTAAACTGGAAGTTCAGTTAAAGTCACTATTAGCTGAACCTACATTAATATGTATTCTGCCCCATTAGAAACTGTTAAGAAAGGGAAGATTAATACTGTATTTAAACAGATGACACATTAAGAGAAGAACTAAGGAAATAAAACATTCACTTATTACCTTTTGGTAAATTATTATTTTTCCATCACTGCTTAAAGGAATCCTAGTAGTGACCTCAGTCAGGGTTTTAGTATAATGCTTTACACACTTGACTCAGTCTTTATCTTTGCTCCTCTCAGGATAGCTCTGGAGTTAAAATCTCCTTTTCAGAGCTTCGTTCTCAACTTCAGCAGTTTATTTATACTGTAGTCACTTAAGGGTGTTTATATACCTGCTTTGATAGGGACTGTCCTGTTTTATGCTTCTTTTCTCAACGTGATTCTCAGTAGGGCTGCTTTTACTCTCAGAAGTATCCATGTTTTTCATGATAAATTATATGGCCACACTTCTTTGCCCTGGCTAGATGTGGTTAAAGGCTTTTTAGCCCCAGTCTTGTCTGCCTTCTTTTGTCTCTCTGCCCTTTTTTTCCTTCTCTACATGTGGCAGGAGCCAAAAAGCATAAGAGTAACAGCCAGATGAATGTGTTTCCTCAATCCTTTCTACTATCATTTCCCCCCTTTTATAAAGAACAGCCTCATTTATTTATTCATATGTCATACTAGCTTGTATTTATTGAGCTCTTGCTGTGCTCCTGACACTGCTCTTTACTAGGATTAACTCAGTTCTCATAACAATCGTATGAAATACATACTATTCTTATCCCCACTTTACAAGACTGGGTAGATGAATAACTTGTCTTGGGTCACACAGTATGGAGCATACCTTTGAACCTGGTTAGTCTGACTTCAGAGTCCATGCTATTGACTACCAGTATATAAGAATTGTTTATTCAAGTGTATGCAGTTGCTGGTCTTAGTATGAATTGATAGTTAACATCTAATGGTTCATTTCAGCTAGCAACTTAACAATATAAAGTTTTACATTAGTAATCTATTGCTACATAACAAATCACCCCTAAGCCTAGCAGCTTAAAACAACGAGCATATATTATCTCATACAGTTTCTTTTGGTCAGGGATTTGGAAGTTCCTTAGCTGAATAGCTCTGGCTTGGTGTCTCTGATGACATCTCAAGATGTCAGCTGGGACCAGAGTCATTCTTGCATGGCACTGCTGCTTCCAAGATGGTGCACTCCTGTGGTATAAGTGCCTAGCATTATGCTTTTTGATTGTGATGTAAGCACCTGGCTTTAAGCTTTAGATTGCTGAGGCATCCATTTCAAAGACATCCATCTTGAAAAAATATATTGCCAGCTGTATAGCACTGCTGCTATTAGCAAAACAGTGAGATAAGGAACTGGCTGCCTCCACCCATGAAGTTCCCCTTTTATCTGGGTAACCTAGATAACTGACCACCTGAGTGACCCTGCTTCTCCTTTCCCGTGCCCTAATGCTTTACATTTGCCAATAAAGAGTGAACCTGTGAAACCCTAGGCACCCCACCCTCAGACCCTAATAAAGGCAGAGCCTCAGGTCTTTACTTCCTTCCTCTCTCTCTACCCATGACCTCGCTGTGTTGCCCTTGGACATGCCGTGTGCCCTCCAGGACTTGTGAGTGATAAATCTTGTTTTTCAAAGTTCCCTCATGAATTGCTGAAGTACATCTTGAGAGCATAATAAGCACCACAAGGGCTGGTCCAGCCACAACACTGGCTTCAATCAGGAAGATGTCCGTGGGGCCTCATCACAAGTCATACAGACCTAGGTGATGCCGTAGGTATTCCTAGCCATAGCATCGCTATCGATAGGCTGAGGCTGACACAGCTCACATGGTGTTGGTTGTTGGCAGGTCTCACTTCCTTCCCATTTGGGCTTCTCCCTCAGCTGCTTGAGTGTCCTCACAGTATGGAGGCCAGCTTCCCCCAGAGCGAACAAGCCTGGAGAGCAAGGTGGAAGCCAAAATGTCTTTTAAAACTTAGTCTAGGGGCTTCCCTGGTGGCGCAGCGGTTGAGAGTCCACCTGCCAAAGCAGGGGACACGGGTTTGTGCCCCGGTCCGGGAGGATCCCACATGCTGCGGAGCGGCTGGGCCCGTGAGCCATGGCCGCTGAGCCTGCGTGTCTGGAGCCTGTGCTCTGCAACAGGAGAGGCCACAATGGTGAGAGGCCCGCGTACCGCAAAAAAACCCAAAAAAACAAAACAACAAAAAAAACTTAGTCTAGGAAGTCACATTTCCCTGTCATTTTTGTGGTATCCTATTGGTTCCCTGGGTCAAGGTGGGGGGTGGGACAGCTACACAGGGTGAATACTAGGAGGAAAGAATCACTGGGTCATTTTGCAGGTTGGATCTTACAAAAGGGCTAATGTATTTTAAAGCAAACAATTTTTAAAATTATTTTTCATATTCTTTTCCATTATGGTTTCTTACAGGGTATTGAATATAGTTCCCTGTGCTATACAATAAGACCTTGTTGTTTATCCATCCTATATATATTAGTTTGCATCTGCTAGTCCCAAGCTCCTAATCCAACCCTCTCCCACCCCATCTTCCCCTTGGCAACCACAAGTCTGTTCTCTATATCTGTGAGTTTGTTTCTGTTTCATAGATAAGTTCATTTGTGTCATATTTTAGACTCCACATATAAGTGATATGGCGTTTGTCTTTCTCTTTCTGACTTCTTCACTTAGTATGATAATCTCTAGTTCCATCCATGTAGCTGCAAATAGCATTTTTCATTCTTTTTTAAGGCTGAGTAGTATTCCATTGTATATATATACACTACATTTTCTTTATCCATTCATCTGTAGATGAACATTTTGGTTGTTTCCATGTCTTGGCTATTGTAAATAGTGCTGCTATGAACATAGGGGTGCATGTGTGGTGCATGTATCTTTTCAAATTATAGTTTTATCTGGATATATGCCCAGGAGTAGGATTGCTGGATCATGTGGCAACTCTATTTTTAGTTTTTTGAGGAATCTCCATACTGTTTTTCATAGTGGCCACACCAATTTACATACCCACCAACAGTATGGGAGGGTTCGCTTTTCTCCACACCCTCTCCAGCATTTGTTATTTGTAGGCTTTTCAATGCTGGCTATTCTGACCAGTGTGAGGTTGTACCTCATTGTAGTTTTGATTTGCATTCCTCTAATAATTAATGGTGTTGAGCATATTTTCATGTGCCTATTGGACATCTGTATGTCTTCTTTGGAAAAATGTCTGTTTAGGTCTTCTGCCCATTTTTTGATGTTTTTTTTTGTTTGTTATTGAATTGTATGAGCTGTTTTTATTTTTTTGTTAAAAGTTATTTTTATTTATTTATATTTGGCTGTGTTGGGTCTTTGTTGCTGCATGGGCTTTCTCTAGTTGTGGCGAGCGGGGGCTACTCTTCATTACAGTGCTCAGTAGTTGTGGCTTGTGGGCTCTAGTGCGCAGCTCGGTAGTTGTGGCGCACAGGCTTAGTTGCTCCGTGACATGTGGGATCTTCCCGCACCAGGACTGGAACCTGTGTCCCCTGCACTGGCAGGTGGATTCTTAACCACTGCGTCACCAGGGAAGCCCTGAGCTGTTTTTATATTTTGGAAATTAAGCTCTTGTTGGTCTCATTGTTTGCAAATATTTTCTCCCAGTCCATAGGTTTGTCTTTTCATTTTGTCTGTGGTTTCCTTTGTTGTGCAAAAGCTTATAAGTTTGTTTAGGTCCCATTTGTTTATTTTTGCTTTTATTTCTATTGCCTTGGCAGACTGACCTAAGAAAACATTGGTATGATTTCTGTCGGAGAACGTTTCGCCTATGTTCTCTTCTAAGAGTTATATGCTGTCGTGTCTTATGTTTAAGTCTTTAAGCCATTTTGAGTTTATTTTTGTGTGTGGTGTAAGGGTGTGTTCTAACTTCATTAATTTACATGCAGCTGTCCAGCTTCCCCAGCATCACTTGCTGAAGAGACTGTCTTTTCTCCATTGTGTATTCTTGCCTCCTTTGTCAAAGATTAATTGACCGTAGGTGTGTGGGTTTATTTCAGGGCTCTCTGTTCTGTTCCATTGATCCACATGTCTGTTTTTGTGCCAGTACCATGCTGTTTTGATTACTGTAGCTTTGTGGTATTGTCTGAAGTCTGGGAGGGTTATGCCTCCTGCTTTGTTCTTTTTCCTCAGGATTGCTTTGGCAATTTGAGTCTTTTGTGGTTCCATGTAAATTTTAGGATTGTTTGTTCTAGTTCTGTGAAAAATGTCATAGGTAATTTTATAGGGATTGCATTAAATCTACAGATTGCTTTGGGTAGTATGGCCATTTTAACAATATTAATTCTTCCAGTCCAAGAGCATGGAATAGCTTTCCATTTCTTTGAATCATCTTCAGTTTCCTTTATTAATGTTTTATAGTTCTCAGCATATAAGTCTTTCACTTCCCTGGTCAGGTTTATTCCTCAGTATTTTATTTTTTTTGGCACAACTTTAAAAGGAATTTTTTTTTAACTTTCCCTTTCTGATATTTCATTGTTAGTATAAGGTAATGCAACTGATTTCTAAAGCAAACAATTTTTAAGGCTTAACATTTTAAAACCTAAAACTTAGATTCTTTTACCCACAAATTAACAGTAACTTTTTTTTTTAAGTATACCCATATCTAGTTGTTTTTCTCAGTTTTCCACTGATACTAGAATATTTTTGTATTCGTATAAAAACTGCAGTTACTATTAATCCTCTGGTACAGACTGAACTCAGAAGTTCTGTCCAAAAATGTGTGGTGACAAAGGAGCAGCTCCTGAAAACCTGATAACAATAAACAGAGTGCACATAGGCACCTAACTCTGAAGAAAGTAGTGAGGAAACAGAAAATAAGATAGTTTTTTGCCTTCAGCAGTTTGAGGTGAAGTGGCAGGCAAGTAACTGCCAGCAGTGTACTTGAGGGAACCTTGAAAGCATTTTTACTTGCCAGGGTTGGGCCATGAATGTTTTCCTGGGTACTTGTTCCCTCTGAACTCCAGTGGAGGGTAAAGTAGAGTCTTTGCTGAAGGTTTCCAGGTAGGATTCCAAAGTACAATTAGCATTAAAGATTGGGGATGGTGACCATCTAGCTTACTAATAATGTGGCGACCCTTTGGGTCACTTATAAGGCCTTTCTGTTTAGGACTGCTAAGGATGTCAGCCATGTTAAATTAAAGGCAGGGAATTTAGGTTGTGATAGTGATCACTGAGGAATTTTGGTAGCTCATTTTGTCAAGTACTGAGACCACATCCCCTGTTAAGTCTTCAGGAGAAAGAGACTGGTCAAATTAACACTGTTTAGGCTATGAGAGCCTGAGACCCCTGTGAATTAGTGGGTTAGCAGACATGAGGCACTTGGACACACACTTTTACTAAGGGCTGTAGCTTTTACTTATCTTGGGTAAGATATACTCCAACCAGTTAGGACGAAGGCTATATCTGATGGTAAAATGGATAAAGCTCCTGAGTGTTACCTTATCCCTCACAAAGGAGTGGTGGGCTTATGAGGCCACATGTCAGAGGAGTCCTGCATATCCCCTGTGCAGGGTTTTATCTCCTGATTTGGAAGGTCCTTCACCTGTGTCCTAGCTTCATCTTGTACCCTACAGAACAACGCAGGCTTAGGGCAGAGCTGGCGTAAGTTGCTTATTCCAGGGCTTTTCTTGTTCACTGCCACATCCTCAGCATCCAGAACAGGGCCTGATAGGTAAGAGATGCTCAAGAAATGTTTTTTGAATGAAGAAGGGCACAATCTTCCCAAGTAGTGGGTAGCCATTATGTATAGGATAAAAGAGGGAGGAGCAATCCAAAGAGGAAATGGGTCCAATGGGAAAAAGCTAATGAGATATGCTATACAGGCATAAAACCATAACCTCTTAGCTTGTTAGGTATCAGGGAATTTCCAAGTAGTGAGGACACATAGCCTCCCTGCCTTCATCTGTAATAGTATGCCTCCTTTCTCCTCCTGGCATACCTGCAGGTGGGAAACCTTGAGCGCCCTCTTGAGGCTGAACACGCCACTGACAGAAATAATTCAACTTAACCAGAAGATTAATTTCTTTAAAAGTGAGTCATTCATTATATTTGCTCACTTTATTACCATTGTCTTGGAGGAATCCATTTTTCATCTAAGGGATGAATGAATTGTAACCTTTTAAGCACAATCACTTAAAACTATTCCATTTTGTTGGAGACTTTACTAAAGCATTGTATATTTCCCCATCTTCTTAATAAAGTATTTGGAATATCATCTAATGTTTTCCTATTATTTCAGGATCGTTTTGGAAATACCATGCTGTAAATACAGTGATACACTTAGGGTTTACTCCAGATGGGGTTTTTCCATTACACTGAAGACCATATATTGTTGTTTTTTGAATTCTCTTGTTCATTTTTCATAGTTTAGCTACCTCCTTCTCTCTGGTAGGCTATTAGTGTTCACTTCCTGATGCCACTCATACACCTGCCCCAAGAGTTCCCGGTCCCCAAGAGTATATTCTCTCTGGTTATGTGTAGGAAAACAGATGACTGAGTTTACGAGGTTTGTCTAAAACACAAGGGAACTTTAGTGGGTGGACTTTGTGGTATCTATGAGTCTCCTTTCCAGTTTCTCCCATCTCTGGTTCTTCTCAGGAGTGTTCTGGAAAGTTAGGCTCATCAGACGTGTGACTTCTGGATAAGTGAGATGTTGATGACTCTTGTAGTTATTCTGCTCCAAATTTTGAAAGTAGTAGGATATCAGTACTAAAAATATGCTATTTTGGGGGGCCACTTTTCTTAGCCCCATTCTCATGAGAGCTTGAGGAGGAGGAAACAACAATAGGATGTTGTTTATCCAGTCTCTCTGTTTCTGGGTAAGAAGGAGGAAGAAGGGAAGGGAAGACGTGCAGGGTTCTGTCATGTTCTAGTAGATAGTTTTGAAAGATGCCTCTAGGTTTGGAGTGGAAAAATGGATTGTAGAGGATTAAGGAGGGAGCATGGAGGTTGGTCAAGAGGCCGTGGAGGTTGTCCACGTGAGGGATGATGATGACTGGGACAGGTGTGGAAGTGGTGCATGTAGTGAAGGATGGCTGGACTCAGAGTTTGTAATCGAGGTAGAGCCTGTAGGGTTAGGTGCTGGCCCTGAGCAGATAATATGGTACGCTGCTCTTATTATTAGAGTTTAGTAATGAGTATTCACATCCTACATTTGTTTTTGCTAAGGAATTAAGTGTATCAGTTAATACTCATCGCTACTAATATTACCATGGTTGGATTTTCACCAAAGGTAACATTACCACATACAGTATAGAATGAAAAACAGTGCCTATCTTGTGGGCAAGCGATCCAAACGTTTGAGGTTAGAATCTGGTGCTGAAGATGTATCAGAACATATGTTTAGCAATGAACATAAGATTTTTCCTTCTCTCAATTCTTATTATATAATTTATCAAACAAAGATAATTTGGGGGCTTGTTTAGAAACTCCACCATTTTTAAGGAAATAAAAATCTCCAAATAAATAACTAAATATTCCTCATAGGATAGTAAGAAATATAACTTACAATTTAACTCATTTCTTTGAGTTAAATATTTTGTTTCTTTATAGTTCATGGCAGCATTGAATGAAATAAGGGTTTTAGATGCAGTGGAAGGCTTTACATGTGGCATTACTCAAATTCTTTGATTTATTAGTTTGATTTACATGAAAATGTTATCATTAATTTTAGATTTGGTAGATTTTAACCTGATATCACTTTATGTGGATTTATATTCAAAGGCTTTATTAAAATCCTGGGGGTACACATTTTAAGTACAAGTGTCCAATCTTATTATATTATTTTATTATAAGAACGAAAAGTATGGAACCTTGAGCCTAGGACTCTTCACACTTTACTCTTATGAAATTAAGTTCTCATAATCATTTTGTGGCCCTTGTTTGTTGTGCTTTTGCAGTACCTTGTTTCTTCTGAGCTATCCTTACAGGTTGCTAGGAATTCCAGGGCCAAGAAACAGTCTACTAAGAATTTTCATTACCAAAGCACTTAATTTTGTGTGAGTATAGAGTGTTTATTCCTTTTTAAGTTTTGAGGACCAGCAAAATGGAGAAGTGTATTGTGTTATACACATGTTATATTGTAAATAATTTTACTTTTATTGCACATGATGTAACCAGAATGGAAAAAAACACAGAAAAAAATAATTGTTGATATAATCTTTGCTGGGGGAGGGTGATGGGGAGTATGACACAAGAAGAGAAAAAAAATCTGTTACCAATTACAGTAAAATTATTAGAGTTAAAAAGAGCTGCACAGATGAGTGAATAATAATCAAACTTTCACGTAGCTTTCCTGAAAATCTGTAAGCTTCTTCCATCTTTCTTTGCTTAGGTACGTGGTAAAGGAAAAAAAATCCTCTTGGGATTTTTGGATGAAAAACTAATTCCGTTATTTTGCTCTCTGTAGCTCTTTGTCTTTAATTTTAGTCCCCAGAGAATACCATTTGGTTATTTTGAAATCATTTCTGTTTCCAACTGAGCTTGCCCTTGGCCTGCTGAGAGCCTTTCCCCATCGCATTCTGCCTTTTCCTCCACCCCACTGCTCCCCTTGCTCCCACCTCTTCCTAGAGCCAAGGAAGGAGCTTGTTAACCACCACTTTCTCTTTTATGAACCAACTGAGAAATCCCTTCTGTACAATACATTCCCGGGCAGCTTACCTCAGTCTGATCCCAGAAAAACACGCAACAGGAAACACAGGAAAACACGCAGCTCAACTCAACCCAGATAGACAGAATTAGCCAAAGGAAAATGCCAGAACAACAGAGACTGTTCATTTGATTTCCAGGAATGGAGATTATTGGTAGTCTGCTCTTTTCAAAATAAACTTTGATCCGGAGCTGATCACCTTGTTAGTTACTCCTGTCTGATGCTAAGGAGTGCCAGCTTCCCTTGCTGGGTTTTTAAGGTCAGTCTGTTAATTGTAGACATAACCGGCTAACCCATCCACTAGAGAGTGGAGAATACTAGTCACTTGTCAAATCTGGGCCCCAAGGTAAAAGCAGCATAAGGGTGTGGGGGGTTATTCAGTTGAAGTGGAAAGGAGATGGAAAAGAGGCTAGGGAAAAGCACAGAAATGTGGCCCCAAAATTACAGCTAGGAGAAGACTGTTATCTTACCAATCTGTGTGTTATTCATCAATTATAATATTCCTGTTCCCTGTAGACTGTCCTTTCTTATCTCTTTCTTACAATTTCCCGATTTCCTCCCCTTTTCCCCTCACCTTTGTTTTCTCTCTTCCTTCTTTCCTCTCTCCTGATCCTCCCTCTTTTGGTTGTTGTTCTTTTTGAGCTTAACCTGGTGCTGTGGTGAAAACAAAGATGATTAAGAACAAATCTAGCTTGGCTGATGGCAAGTCCACATACAAATAACTGTAATACAAGGCATCCCATGAGAATACTGCTAGAGAGGTAGAAAACAAAATTCCATGGGGATTCTGAGGAAAAGGGCTTTATCTGCTTGTGGGGAGATGTGACTTTTTGCACTCATTTGTTCATTCATTCACTAACTGCCCCGCCCCGCCCCCGCCCCATATGCCAGGCATTCTGCCAGGAACTGAGGGGACAGTGTAACAACAGGGGCAATTTGTAGGTATGGTCACTGCCTCCCAGGAGTTTATATTGCTAATAGAGAGAGTGGAAGCAAGCAAACGAATATCAAATAGTTACAGGTTGTGAAAAGGGTTTTGAAGGAAACAGTTATTCTTTTTTTTTTTTAATAACTTTATTTATTTTTGGCTGCGTTGGGTCTTCGTTGCTGCACGCGGGCTGCCTCTAGTTGCGGGGAGCGGGGGGCGACTCTTCGTTGTGGTGCGCGGGCTTCTCATTGCGGTGGCTTCTCTTTTTGCAGAGCACGGGCTCTAGGCGCGCAGGCTTCAGTAGCTGTGGTGTGTGGGCTCAGTAGTTGTAGCTCGCAGGCTCTAAAGTGCAGGCTCAGTAGTTGTGGCCCACGGGCTTAGTTGCTCCGCAGCATGTGGGATCTTCCCGGACCAGGGCTCGAACCCGTGTCCCCTGCATTGGCAGGTGGATTCTTAACCACTGTGCCACCAGGAAAGTCCCGGAAACAGTTATTCTGTGCAGTGGCAGAAAGTAAAGTGGAAGCTGCCTTCCTTGTGTGGTCTGTGAAGGCTCCTTGAGGAGGGATATTGCAGGAGACATCCGAGGGATGAGAGGAAGCCAGTCCTGGGGAGAGCTAGGAGAAGAGTGGCCTGGTCAGAGGGACGGTAAGTGCCAAGGCCCTGAGAAGAGTGGGTGGCTCTGTAGAACTGACAGGAGGTCGGGATGGCTGGAGGAACAAGGTAGGAGTGGCCAAGACGAGATCCAAAAGGGAGGCGGCCTGGAGCTGTGAGGAGCTGGGCTTGAGTTCTAGGTGGAGTGGGAAGTCATTGCTGGGGTTTTATTTTTAAAAGTCCAATCTGTATGATGTATGGAGAATACATTTTAGGGGGCCAGAGTGGAAGCATGGAAATCACACACACAAAAATCTCTCCTATAGAAAAATAAAAGGAGTATTAGGAAATTATGGGATTAAGAAGTGTGTTATGAACATGGCGATATTTTATCTAGGCTTTTAAGACTGGTTGGAATTTTGACAAGCAGAGATTTGGAGTGAAGGGAATTTCTAGAGCAAGAGACAGAATGACCCAGGTATGGGGGGTGACAGGCATGAGGTGATTTGGCAAAAGGCCAACTTACTTTGTATGACTGCAGGGGAGCACGTATGTCAGGGGAGGAAAGTGTACCTTTCTACCTGATAATATGAGGTCTTGAATGCAAGGCCACATTTTTAGGAGTTTGGTTAACATAAATAGAAGGTTAATTGTTTATTTTATTTAGGCATGTTTTATTTGCTATGGGAGATCTTCCCAGTTCTTGGTCTTGTATTGTAGAAAAATTAGCCAGATTTGCAGTTCTATTGTCTGTTTTTGGAAAATAAGATGTCTGAGGTGTTTGACGTCATATAATCTGCCCTACCCCATCGTCACTGGCATTTAATATCTCACTGACATGTATGTAGTCACAGCCTGGATATATAATGGGGCTCCTCAGTGGGAGCTTAACATTTAAAGGTTCATGTCTTTGTTGTTTCCTTTGTTCATTCATTCATTCGACAAGCATCCACTGAGCACCAGACTGTTGCAGGTACTGTTTATCCTGGGTGCATGTGAGAGGCTCCCTACCCTCCATGTGCTTTGCTGTTTTTGACAACTTTCTTTAGTGATGATTTAGGATACTGTGCACAGTGGCAGGCAGCTTTCATCCAGGTTGAGAAGGTCTCCCTGAGGTAGTGACATTTGAACTGAAGCCTAATTGATGATCAAGGGGAAGATTATTGGTTCAAACAGGTGGGCTTGCATGCCAGGGCTATAAGGTGGGCATGAGTGTGGGGCATGTGAGCAGGACAGAGCCCGCTGTGAATTGGGTCCAGTGGCCAGATGGGACTGGACAGTGGGCCAGCAGTGCTCTAGCCCTGGCTGCACACAGCAGTCCTCTAGCTGGCCTAGGCCACACCCCAGACCACGTACATCACAAGTTCTGGTGGGACCTAGGCATCAGCATTTTTACAAAGCTCCCCAGGTGACTCTCATGTGAGCTTGGATTTATTCTGATTGTACTGGGAAGCTTTTGGAGGGGAATGATATAATCGGATTGTCCTTCTTTCAAAGACTACTTTGTAGTATGTACAGTACCAAGTGTGTAGTGTGTAGTGTGCCAGGTAAGCAGAAGGAGAAAGGTAAAGGGTGTCATCAGGAAGACTAGTCACAGGGTTCTAGCAGTGCTGTAAGCAAGAGGTGATGGTGGCTGAAATGAAGGTGGCAGTGGTGGCGACTATGAGAAGTTACTTCCAGGAAGCGGGGAGTGAGGCTAAGAGAGAAATCAAGGATGACTCCTAGTTTTGGGGACAGAACAGAGGGCCATTAGTTGAGTGAGGGGCAACTGAAGGAAAGTCAGGTTTGGTGATGCAGGGAGAGGGGAGAGGGATTAGTTGGCCTGGCTTGTCATCTCCTTCCTAGTGTCTCCTGGCAAACTCATAGTGCACCTGTGGGATACAGCTCATCTTGACTTTCTGCAGCTCTTTCAGTTCATTTCTCTATTGTAGTACTATTAGGTTGTATTGCCTGGTATGGACTCTGCCATAGTTTCAGCAAAAATCACTATGTGACCAAATTGGTCTTATGAGCACTAGTTTCATTTTTATGCCAAATAGGACGGAGAGAAAATTCTCAGTAATTTCCCCAATTTTAATTCTCTGTTTCTCAGTATGCTTTGGGCCCTGATGGATTTCTTGCTAATTTTCAGAAAAATTCTGCCCATGCTTTATTTTATTTTTTTATTTTTGGCTGTGTTGGGTCTTCATTGCAGGCTTTCTCTAGTTGTGGTGAGCGGGGGCTGCTACTCTTTTTTTTTTTTTTTTTGGGTTTTAAAAACTTAATTTTTTTTAATTTTTTTTTTTTTTTTTTTTTTTTTTTTTAAGTTTTAGCCACAGCAATCAGAGAAGAAAAGGAAATAAAAGGAATCCAAATCGGAAAAGAAGAAGTAAAGCTGTCACTGTTTGCAGATGACATGATACTATACATAGAGAATCCTAAAGATGCTACCAGAAAACTACTAGAGCTAATCAATGAATTTGGTAAAGTAGCAGGATACAAAATTAATGCACAGAAATCTCTGGCATTCCTATATACTAATGATGAAAAATCTGAAAGTGAAATCAAGAAAACACTCCCATTTACCATTGCAACAAAAAGAATAAAATATCTAGGAATAAACCTACCTAAGGAGACAAAAGACCTGTATGCAGAAAATTATAAGACACTGATGAAAGAAATTAAAGATGATACAAACAGATGGAGAGATATACCATGTTCTTGGATTGGAAGAATCAACATTGTGAAAATGACTCTACTTCCCAAAGCAATCTATAGATTCAATGCAATCCCTATCAAACTACCACTGGCATTTTTCACAGAACTAGAACAAAAAATTTCACAATTTGTATGGAAACACAAAAGACCCCGAATAGCCAAAGCAATCTTGAGAACAAAAAATGGAGCTGGAGGAATCAGGCTGCCTGACTTCAGACTATACTACAAAGCTACAGTAATCAAGACAGTATGGTACTGGCACAAAAACAGAAAGATAGATCAATGGAATAGGATAGAAAGCCCAGAGATAAACCCATGCACATATGGTCACCTTATCTTTGATAAAGGTGGCAGGAATATACAGTGGAGAAAGGACAGCCTCTTCAATAAGTGGTGCTGGGAAAACTGGACAGGTACATGTAAAAGTATGAGATTAGATCACTCCCTAACACCATACACAAAAATAAGCTCAAAATGGATTAAAGACCTAAATGTAAGGCCAGAAACTATCAAACTCTTAGAGGAAAACATAGGCAGAACACTCTATGACATAAATCACAGCAAGATCCTTCTTGACCCATCTCCTAGAGTAATGGAGATAAAAACAAAAATAAACAAATGGGACCTAATGAAACTTCAAAGCTTTTGCACAGCAAAGGAAACCATAAACAAGACCAAAAGACAGCCCTCAGAATGGGAGAAAATATTTGCAAATGAATCAACTGACAAAGGATTAATCTCTAAAATTTACAGGCAGCTCATGCAGCTCAATAACAAAAAAATAAACAACCCAATCCAAAAATGGACAGAAGACCTAAATAGACATTTCTCCAAAGAAGATATACAGACTGCCAACAAACACATGAAAGAATGCTCAACATCATTAATCATTAGAGAAATGCAAATCAAAGCTGCTACTCTTCGTTGCAGTGCGCAGCCTTCTCATTGCGGTGGTTTCTCTTGTTGCGGAGCACGAGCTCCAGGCGTGCGGGCTTCAGTAGCTGTGGTGCACCGGCTTAGTTGCTCTGCAGCATGTGGGGTCTTCCCGGACCAGGGATTGAGCCCGTGTCCCCTGCATTGGCAGGTGGATTCTTAACCACTGCACCACCAGGGAAGCCCCTCTGCCCATGCTTTAAAATAAAGGAGGGGCAGATGAATACTGTGAATTCAGAAAGCTGCAGTGTCTTCTTAGAGGATGAGCTTGCTTTCCTGCCATCTTCTGTGCTTTGTTTCTTCTCAACATTAAAGGAAATACTACCCCAGGGCCATAAAAACCTGAAGCTAAGATCCAGCTCAGCAGAAAGTAAAAGACCTGAAAATAAATTTGAAAAGTTTAAAGATTTGAAACCTTTTTTTAAGCTCAAGAAAGGATTCATTGTCTTAAAGTGATAGTTTGCTTCCTCTGGGTTTCATCATGATATCTTCTGAATAAAGATAACCTGCAGGTGGTGTGATCAGTTGCGATTGCTACTCTCTGAGTTATGTCAGGCAGTGATTAATCAATAAATATTTATTGCCACCATTTCTGGGATGAGGCTGAGAGTAGTAAAGAATCAGGAGGCTTGCTCCTTGCCTTTTAGGATTTGCAGTGTGCTGGAAAAATATGCCTGGCTTTCTTGAACCAGTTCACAACTACCTTCGATGTGATTGGGAGCTAAATTATGGAGATGAGAGCAGTGGACATTCGGAGCAAGGGGAGGTCAGCCAGGAAGAGCCATGAGGTCAGTGAAGTCCTTATGGGCCATAGGACTTGGCTCTCAAGTGTTTGGTTGAGTCAGGGTGGAAGTTGAGCTGGACCTTAAATGATACATAAACCTTTATCTAATCCTCTGTGTTAATATTGAACATTTTACTTATTTTGAATTGCTAACATGCACAAGTTACAAATGCTGAAGGTCTCCTTTCTACTCCTGTCCCCAGTCCCTCAGTCCCCCTAACCCAGAGGCAGTACTGTGACTCATTTCTTACAGTCCCTCCTGGATAGAATGTAATACTTTTACACATATATAGGGTTTATTATTTGAATTGATGAAATACTTTCATTTTTAAAATGTATCCCTTCCTAAGCGCTAAAATGTAGTAAAGAATGTGAAAGCTAAAAAACACCCACACCAAACCAAAAGAAATCCAACAAACTGCTTTCCTGTTGGGAGGCCACAGCTGTGCTGGCCTGGTTTATTGGTGGTGGGCAGCACCTGATTGGAATTTGCTTTCCCTGAGAAGTTTGCTTCCACACCAGTTGGAATATTGGTAACTGAAAGGTAAGCAACCGTGAACCCTCCACAGCTTGG
This sequence comes from Lipotes vexillifer, assembly GCF_000442215.2. NCBI lineage: Eukaryota > Metazoa > Chordata > Mammalia > Artiodactyla > Lipotidae > Lipotes > Lipotes vexillifer. The sequence goes on from NW_006796149.1 coordinate 1,426,019, forward strand.
AGAACGATAATTATTGTCTTGAATGCGATGCTGTGCTGGAACTTCACCACTCTTTTCTCTGATCTCCGTGTCAACTTCACAAGGTGGTCTTTTCCCTCTTTTCAGATGAGGAAGCTGAGACTCAGGCCACAGGGGACATAGGAGGTACTGTCAAGGTTTGCACCAACTTCTAAACCCGACCTTTCCCTGCGCTCATCAGGCTGCCTCTCTAGATGGGAAGGTCTTGATGCTGTATTTCTGGTATCACTGCTGCCATGTTTTTCACCTGTGGCTTTAAGTTCTGAGACATTGGTGTGAACTTGTGGTGACCTAATAGAAAAAAGTGAGCAGACACTTTCTTCCTCTCTATTAAAAAATAAATAAAAATCTGCTAACAGGAAAAGAGCGAATTCACAGCTCAGTTACAGGGGCTGTAAGTCAAGGCATGTATTTTTTTTTTTTTTTTTAATGTGGATAAACTGCCTCTCTCATCTTGAGTTTTTGAACCTGAAATGATGAGAGTCTCCTGAATAACAAACATATAGTTACAGGGGCTGTAAGTCAAGGCATGTATTTTTTTTTTTTTTTTTTAATGTGGATAAACTGCCTCTTTCATCTTGGGTTTTTGAACCTGAAATGATGAGAGTCTCCTGAATAACAAACATATACTTCTAATGAGCATTTTGGATTCAAGTTTAGACATTCTTTTTGTTATTTCTTTTTGTCCAGTCTCTCCTTTGAAAAAGATTGTTTTGAAGGCATAAAATACAACAAAATTGGGTAGACAATCGTCTTCTTGCTTTTTTGCACAGGCCACATTTTTATTCGTGTGCATATGTGTAACTGTGGTCCCAGGCTGTGCTCCCAAGGCCCAGACCCTGTGGCAGAGAGGACTCCACGCCCCTCCTGCAGCATCTCAGCAGTGACACATGGTGAATTACAACCGGAGGCTGGGGAGAGAGCTCCCATCTAGCACATATTTGACAGGCCATTTTTGTTTGTTTGGGGGAGGCTGAGTAGGTCTGATTAAAGAACACGGACTCTGGGTTGGAATCCTGGATCGTCCACTTTCTGGTCATGGAACCTTGGGCAAGTTATACCCTTAAAACTGAGGAACAGCATAGAATGTCTACCTCAAAGCTTTGAATGAATTAAATGAGTATAAAGGACCTAGAACAGTGTTTAGCCCAAAGTAAACATACTCTTGGCTATTGTTATTATTTTTCTGAGTCCCACCTTATTTTCTAGTTTCTCTTCCTGCTTTCTTCATGCCCAGAATATGAATGCAGCGTCTGGGGCTTCCTTCTGGGCCCTTGAGGGAGAGGCCAAAAGAAGAGCAATTCACTGGCTCTGAAAACATCGAGATGTTCACCAGTGTCTCCTGCCCTTACTTGTGACCTTCTTGTTAAATGAGAGAAATAAACCCTATTTCTTTAGGTTGCTCTGTCATTCCCACAGCCCAGAAGCAGAGAGAAAGTATGACTTGCCCAGGGAATTGTAAGGGCTCAGCACAGTCAGGGGCCAGCTCATGTTGAGAGATGACACTGGAGCCATGGGCATGACTCAGATTGTGAAGAGTTTAGTTGGATTTAGGACTTTTTTCCTGGTGAGCTATTTTAATCAGGGGGTCAGGCATGACCAGGTTTTTGGCTTAAGAAAGATCACTCTGGCTGCTCTGTGATCAGTGAATTGGAAATGATAAGATTGGGGTCAGGGAGATCTGTTTGAAGGCTACATATAACACCAGTGAGTGTCGATCGTGGGGTTGGAGGCAAGTGAGAGAATTCTGGAAGTGTTTAGGTAGAGAAGAGAATAGGGATTGATGTGGGGAAGAGAGAGGAGGAAGAGGACTCAAGAGTAACTTGGGAGTTTCTGGTTTGTGTAACTGCTTGGATGGTGGCGCTCTTAGCTGACAAAGGCCATGCAGAGGAGGTGGTTCTTAGTCTCTCTTTTCTTGATGGGGTTTAATAAAGTCATCCAGAGTTTCATATCATACTTCCTTTCATATCATATTTCTTCATGCTCTTTTTGGCCCCCCCCTTTTTTTTCTTTCTTTTTACTTTTTCATGGGAGGAGGGTTTAAGAGTCTCAGTTGTGCAGGAAATTTACCTCCCTGCTAGGAAAGTGTCTGTGGTATCCTTAGAACAGTTTTCTTCCTAATTGCAGAATTCTCTGTGGTATTTAGTTATTATTATTATTATTTGTCTACAGGGAGTGGAACAGAAATCATTATAGTATGTAAAAAATGTTATCTCTCCTAATAATTTTTTTGATGCAGTTTTATGTGCCAGGAAATTATCTTTATGGAATTCAGCTTTCTATGAATGTGGTAAAGAGGGTAATGCCTCATTTTAGTGAAAGACATCCATCCAATTTTGAATTATTTGGGAAAGAAACCTCTATGGAGACATGAACTTAAGGGATCAATAAATTTCTCTAATTCAGAAATTCAGAAATTGAGATATGGCTGAATGGATATTTTAAAGCTTGAGCATGGTCATAAATTGGAAATGTAAGATGTAGACTAGGTCCAATCCAGAAAGCAAAAAAGGCTCAATATTTTTGAAATTATTAATGATTAGACTGTGAGCTTGTTATGCTTGAAGATAAACATCATTTTAGCACAAATTGCCTGCTGCTCAGGGAGTAAAGGCCTTTTTGAAGTCATTCAGAGAGAGGGTAAGAGGGGATTACTGGTTTCCTTTTTTGTTTTTAAGGAAGGTTTGTTTAATAATAATCATAAAAATAATGATGCCTTCTATTTGTATAGTGCTTAGTAGTTTACACTTCTCTTTAAAATGCATGATCCATTTAGCCCTGTGTGAAGTATGCAGGGCAAATATGCTTAACTCCACCTCAGAGACGAGGAAACTGAGATCCAAGGAGTTTACCTCAGGTCATCTGATTCCTGGAGCAGTACTTTTTCCAGTAAACACCAATTTCCCTGTGCCTTACAATGGTCTCCACAGTGCAGCTGTGTGGCAGGGAAGGGGGGGGAGCCTCTTTAGGGAGGGTGAGGGAGTGAACGGTCTCCTGGGTGTGCTCTCCCAGGATTATGTTAGCTCCAGTCACATGTGTGAGTGGAAACAAAAAAGATGTTGGACTAAGAATGATCAGCTATTTCTCTTTTTTTTTCCAGTTAATTTTAGTTCTTTGTCTCTTATCTTCCTCTAGCGTTCTTTAGGAAAAGCATTCATTCATTAGTGCCACAGGTTTTTAAAAAATGTGAAAAACACATTGAGAATGTTTTAATTATCAACTTCTTTTCTGTGAATTAGTAAAAGATTGCTGTGTATGATCTTAGCAGAGTATCTTGGTTCAGATTGAGGAACTCCAACCAGTAATCCTTGGGGGCACAGTTTGAGAACCGCTAACAAACATTTGGAAAGTGATTGAAATGGACGTCCTTAGAAAGGTAGTTTATTGTCTTCTGAGGAACAGTTGTATAGATTTTTCAATTATTCATATTTGAAAGAATAGCATTATACAGGCAACCTTATTATTATTATTTTTTAAAAGGGAATCCATGTTTTAAGTGAGTGCCAGGCCTGGATGGTTCTTTTTTTTTTTTTAATATTTATTTATTTACTTATTTGGCTGCATCAGGTCTTAGTTGCGGCACGTGGGATCTTTTGTTGCGGTGCGTGGGCTTCTCTCTAGTTGTGTCACGCGGGCTCTAGAGCGCACAGGCTTAGTTGCCCCTGCAGCATGTGGGATCTTAGTGCCCCGACCAAGGATCGAACCCGTGTCCCCTGCATTGGAAGGCAGATTCTTAACCACTGGACCACCAGGGAAGTCCCCAGGCAACCTTATTTTTGAGATGGAGCTGGTAATTATCTTGTGGAAAACTCCAAATGCCTGCCTGTTCCACTTGTCATCCATCTTCTGACAGCTTAAACTAGTTTCTGGTTATTTTTGAGACTTCTACCTCAAGCCTTGCTTAGTGAATCTTAAGGTTCTGTGGTCAAGTTTAGTGGATAGAGCATCCCATGTTGCGTCTTCTCCTTCCCTCTCCCTCTCTTACAATGTCTGTCACTATACATGATTTAGCCAAAAATGTGTGGTCTTTTAGTGATGGGGAGGTAGTAAGGGAATACTCAAAGTAATTAAAGATAATGCATTTTTCTGATTAAAACGAAAGCCAGAAGGCTCTCATCTGTTACCTGTAACAGTATACTTTTCTTTTTTTCTGTAGTTGCCCACTGGGCTGTATCATCTGATTTGAATGGTCAGCTGCCTCTGGCTGCTCTGGGACTTTTTTCTGGCTGATGTCTTGCAGTCCCTTTATTGAATTGTCATAGCTTCTAATGCTTCTTTCTAGTATTCATTCTCCCTCTGGTCAAGGTTAAAACTAACTCCAAGGTGCAGCTGGTCCTGGGGAAAGTGGTGTGTCTCACTCTTTCTTTGATATTCCTCCTTCACAGAAGATGGCTAGTTTAAGAGTAAATGGCCCCAACTATCTTTTGCTGGGTGGGAGAGAGTCAAACCTTGTAGAATATAAGCTGTATGAGGGCAATGAACTTGTTCTATCCATCCCTCTCTTCCCAGTGCCCAGAACAGGGCCTGGAACATTGTAAAGAAAGATTGGTAATGAAAGGAATGAAACTTTCCTGTCGGACTCTCTGGAGACAGCTGGCTCAGGGTAGAGATCAGGACTCATGGTTGCAAGTGACAGATATAGAATGGGCTTGGAACAGTTCCATGATTCTTTCCTTCTCACTTGTACCCAACCAGAGACAAAGCCCTTGTCCTTTCCGTCTAGGCCTAGGGAGAAAGCCCGTTGCCTGTGCTTCCCAAAATATTAAATCTCACATTCACAAAGAATCTGGTTTCTTCGGGTTTATCTGTGTGTTCCAAGCTCCAGCCCATATGCAAAAGGTCTCAACAAAAGGATTTATTTATTATTCATATCCTTTCCATTCCAGAGATTGGGTGAAATGTTAAACTGTTGGTTTCTACTCTTCACTTCTCTTAAGCCTTAACAGGAGCCCCTTCTTATATAAGAAGCCTTCCCTGATTAACCCCATCTCCCTTAGACCTGCTGATACCTTACTTTGTGTTTCCTCAGCATATTGCCAGTAGGTTGTGCTGTGCTGCCTTGCATTTATTTTGTTATTCTGTTTCCCCTGCTTTCAGTTTTTAAAAATAATGAATTTACTTTATTTCATAACATACACACAATAGTCTCAATGTAACAATACTCACACTACCACCAACAAAATGATTACTGAGAACAATTTAAGATTAAAAATTTCGTCAATTCTGTTTCCTTCTTTCCTTCCCTCCCTCACCCACCTCCTTCCCGCCCTCCCTTCCTCCCTCACCTCTTTCTTCCTGAGAACACTTAAGGTCAACTCTCTTAGCAAATCAAATTTCAATTATACAATATGGTATTATCAACTATAGTCACAATATTATACATTATATCCTCAGACCTCACTCATAATTGAAAGTTTCTACCCTTTTACCAACCTCTCTCCTTTCCTCCTATCCCCCAGCCCCTAGCAACCACCATTCTACTCCCTGTTTGTATGAGTTTGACTTTTTTTTTCAGATTTTAGATTTTTTTTTTTAGATTCTACATATAAATAATACTAGGCAGTATTTATCTTTCTCTCTCTGATTTATTTCATTTAGCATAATGCTCTTTAGGTTTATTCATGTTGTTGCACATGGCAGGATTTCCTTCTTATTTAAGGCTGGATAATATTTCATTATATATCTATATATCACATTTTATTTATCCATTCCTCTGTCAACAAACCCTTAGGTTGTTTCCATACCATCACTATTGTGAATAATGCTGCAATAAGCATGAGAGTACAGATATATCTTTTCAAGATAGTGATTTCATTCCCTTTAGATATATATATCCAGAAATGAGATTACAGAATCACGTAGTATGTACATTTAAAATTTCCTGAGGAACCTCCATACTGTTTTCCATAGTGGCTGTACCAGTTTACATTCCCACCAGCAGTGTAGAAGTGTTCTTTTTTCTCTACATCCAGCATGTCTTCTCTCTTCCATTTTAGATAATAGACATCCTAAGAGATGTGAGGTAATATCTCACGGTGGTTTTGATTTGCATTTTGCTGATGATTAGTGATGTTGAGCACCTTTTCGTGTACCTGTTGGCCATTTGTATGTCTCATTCGGAAAATGTCTATTCCAGTCCTTTGCCCATTGTTTAATTGGGTTATTTAGTTTGTTTTGCTATTGAGTTGTATGAGTACCTTGTATATTTTGGATATTAATTCCTTATTGGATATATGGTTTTCAAATATTTTCTCCCATTTGGTAAGTTGCCTTTTCATTTTGTTGATGGTTTCCTTTTCTGTGCAGAAAAGCTTTTTAGTTTGGTGTAGTCCCACTTCTTTATTTTTGCTTTTGTTGCCTTTGCTTTTGGTGTCAAATCCAAAAAAAATATTGCCAATACTGGTGCCAAGGAGCTTACCATCCGTGTTTTCTTCTAGGAGTTTCAGGTCTTATGTTGAAGTCTTTAATCCATTTTGAGTTGATTTTTGTGTATGGTATAAGATAGGGGTCCAGTTTCATTGTTTTGCATGTGGTTGTCCAGTTTTCCCAGCATCACTTATTGAAGAGACTGTCCTTTCTACATTGTATATTCTTGGCTCCTTTGTCAAAAATTAACTGACCATATATGCCTTGGTTTATTTTTGAGCTCTCTATTCTGTTCCATTGATCTGTGTGTCTGCTTTTATGCCAATACCATACTGTTTTGATGACTATAGCTTTGTAATGTAGTTTGAAATCAGAAAGTGTGATGCCTCCAGCTTTGTTCTTTCTCAGGATTGCTTTGGCTATTTGGGGTTCTCTGTGCTTCCATACAAATTTTAGGAATATTTTCTCTGTTTCTGTGAAAACTGCCATTGGAAATTTGATAGGGATTTCTTTGAGTCTGTAGACTGCTTTGAGTAGTATGGACATTTCAACAACATTAATTCTTTCATTCCATGAACACATATCTTTCCTTTTATTTGTATCTTCTTCAATTTCTTTTATCAAAGTATTACAGATTTCAGTATATAGATCTTTCACCTCCTTGGTTAAATTTATTCCTATATATTTTGTTCTTTTTGATGCTATTGTAAATGGGGTTGTTTTCTTAGTTTCTCTTCCTGATAGTTTGTTGTTAGTTTATAGAAATGTAACTGATTTTTGTATATTGATTTTTTATCCTGAAACTTTACTGAATTCATTTATTAGTTCTAAGAGTTTTTAGTGGAGTCTTTCAGGTTTTCTGTATGTAATATCATGTCACCTGCAAACAGAGACAATTTTACTTCTACTTTTCTGACTTGGATGCCTTTTATTTCTTTTTCTTTCTTAAGTGCTCTGGCTTGGGCTTTTAGTGCTATGTTGAATAATGTGGTGTGAGTGGGCATGCTTGCTTGTTCCTGATCTTAGAGGAAAAGCTTTCATGTTTTCACCACTGAGTATGATATTAGCTGTAGGCTTGTCATATATAGCCTTTATTATGTTTAGGTACATCCCTTCTATACCCAGTATGTTGAGAGTTTTTATCATGAAAGGATGGTGAATTTTGTTAAATAATTTTTCTGCATCTATTGAGATGATGATACATTTTTTATTCTTCATTTTATAATGTGGTGTATCACATTTATTGATTTGCATATATTGAATCATTTTTGCATCCCAGGAATAAATGCCGCTTGATTATGGTGTTTGATCCTTTTAATGTACTGTTGAATTCAGTTTGCTAATATTTTGTTGAGTTTTTTACATCTATGTTCATTAGGGATATTGGCCTGTAATTCTCTTCACTTGTGGTGTTTTTCTCTGGCTTTGGTATCAGGGTAATGCTTGTCTCATAAAATGGGTTTGGAAGTGTTCCCTCCTCTTCTAATTTTTGGAAGAGTTTGAGAAGTATTGGCATTATTTCTTCAAATGTTTGATAGAATTCAGTAGTGAAAACATTTGGTCCTGGACTTTTCTTTGTTGGGAGGTTTTTGATTACTGATTTAATCTCCTTACTAGTAATTGGTCTGTTCAATTTTTCTGTTTCTTCATGATTCAGTCTTGGTAGGTGGTATGTTTCTAGGAATTTATCCCTTTCTTCTAGGTAATCTAATTTGTTGGTATATAATTGTTCATAGTAGTTTCTTATGATCCTTAGTGTTTTTATGTTATCAGTTGCAATGTCTCCTCTTTCATTTCTGATTTAATTCTGATTTATTTCATGTTGAGTGCATAAATATCTACAGTTGTTATATCCTCTTGATGAATTGACCCTTTTTTGCGGTATGCGGGCCTCTCACTGTTGTGGCCTCTCCCGTGCGGAGCACAGGCTCTGGACGCGCAGGCTCAGCGGCCATGGCTCACGGGCCGAGCTGCTCCGTGGCATGTGGGATCTTCCCGGACCGGGGCACGAACCCGTGTCCCCTGCAGCGGCAGGCAGACTCTCAGCCTCTGCGCCACCAGGGAAGCCCTCTTGTTACAATTTTTGGCTTAAAGTCTATTTTGTCTGATATAACTACCTCTACTTTCTTTTGGTTTCCATTTTTTATGGAATATCTTTCCCCTTCACTTACAGTCTATGTGTATCCTTGAAGCTAAAGTGAGTCTTTTATATGCAGCATATGGTTGAGTCTTTTTTTTAATCCATTCAGGCACTCTGTGTCTTTTGATTGGATAATTTAATCCATTTAAATTTCAAGTAATAATTGATACATATAAACTTACTACTGTTATTTTGTTCATTGTTTTCTGGCTGTTTTATAGTTCTTTTCTTCCTCTCTTGCTTTCTTTCTTTGTGATTTGATGATTTCCTGTAGTGGTGTGCTTAGATTCCTTTCTCTTTATTTTTTGTGTATTTACTATAGTCTTTTGCTTTGTGGTACCATGAGACTTACATAAAAATCTTATATTTTTAACATTCTATTTTAAGCTGATAGCAACTTAACTTTAAATGCATACAAAAGCTCTACATTTTTACATTCCCCTCTGACCACATTTTGTTTTTCATGTCACACTTTACATCTTTTTATATTGTGTATCTGTTAACAAATTATTGTAGGTATAGTTACTTTTAATACTTTCGTCTTTTAGCCTTTATACTAGAGTTAGAAGTTATTTATCCACCACCATTACAACATTAGAGTATTCTGAATTTAACTATACGTTTACCTTTACCAGTGAGTTTTATGCTTTCATATGTTTTTCTGTTAATAATTAACATCTTTTTATTTCAACTTGAATAGCTCCCTTTAACCTTTCTTGTAGTCTGGTGGTGATGAACTCCTTAAGCTTTTGTTTGTCTGAAAAACTCTTTATTTCTCCTTTAATTCTGAATGACAGCATTGCTGGGTAGAGTATTCTTGGTTGGCAGCTTTTTTCTTTTAGCACTTTGAATGTATTATTCCACTTCCTTTTGGCCTGCAAAGTTTCTGCTGAAAAATCTGCTAGTAGTCTTGTGGGAGTTCTCTCATATGTAACAATTTACTTTTCTCTTGCTGCTTTTAAGATTTTGACAATTTAATTATAATATGTCTCTGTGTGGGTCTCTTTAGATTAATCCTATTTGGTACTTTTTGGACTTCCCGTATTTGGATATATGTTTCTTCAGGTTAGAGAATTTTTCAGCCATTATTTCTTTGACTTTTTTCTGCCCCTTCTTCTCTCTCTCTCTCTCTCTCTCTCTCTTGCTCTCTCTCATCTTTTTCTGGGACCCTTAAATGCAAATATTGGTCTGCTTGATGGTGTCCCATTAGTTCCTTAAGCTCTTGTCATTCTTTTTCATTTTTTTCTTTTGGCTCCTCTGGATGAATTCCACTGCCCTGTCTTCAGGTTCACTGATCCTTTCTTCCACTTGCTCTAGTCTGCTGTTGAGCTCCTCTACTGAATTTTTCAGCTCAGTTATTGTATTCCTTAGCTCTATGATTTCTGTTTGTACTTTTTAATATTTTCTGTCTGTTTGTTGAAATTCTCACTTTGTTCAGACATTGCTCTTCTGACCTCAGTGAACATCTTCATGACCATTATTTTGAACTCCCTATCAGGTAAATCACTCATTTCTATTTTATTGAGATTGGTTTTTGGAGATTTATCTTGTTCTTTTGTTTGGAACATAGTCCCCTGTTTCTTCATTATCCTTAACTCTCTGTGTTGGTTTCTGTGCCTTAGGTAAAACAGTCACTTCTTCCATTCTTGACAGACTGGTTTTATGTAGGAGATGAACCTTGTCAATCAGCCTGGCCTGAGCTCCTTGTTGTCTCTCAAAGTTTTATGATTGTCCAACTGCCATCTTTTTTCTTGGTGGCTCCCAGAAGTTGAATGTGTGTCAAGACCCATTTGTGTTCCAAAGGGGTGGATTGCTGTCAGCACCTAGAGGCAAGCTGATTAGAAGCTGGACCCTCAGACAGCAGCTGGAAAAGTAAATAGTTAAACACCTTCCAGGGAGAAACTGGGAGATAAGTGTTTTTACCTGCTCCCTCTGTGCTGATCCTGGCTGTATAGTCATGGGGCCGTTGGGGTGGGGAGTGGTTTATGCCTGTCCCTGTTTAAAAACTGCTTCTTTATTTACTATAGTCCTGTGGGACTGTGAATGCAAGCCCTTTTGTCTATCAAAGCTGTGTGATCTAGGGACCTGTCCCTCAAGTCAGCCCTGAAAGTGGGGTACTTGATATGTGAAGAAACTCTTTCCAGGGAGATCCTAGCCACGTGGTTTTATTATTCGAACAAATTGGAAGGAGGAGGAGGAAGTGCCTACTGGCTCCTTTAGGCTCCAGGGAGGATTGTAGCCCGCTCTTATATGCATGCTAATTAGAAGCCAGATCCTCAGGCAGCAGCTTATAGAGTACGCAGTCAAACCCCTCCCAGTGAAAACTAGGAGAGGGGCATTTTTGCCTGTTTTCTCTGTGCTGAGCCCTGGGGGTATAGCAGCAGTGAGTGCTCACATGTGCCTGTTAAGAACTGATTTGCTACAGCCTTATGGGACTCATGAACGCAAGCCCCGCTGGCTCTCAGACCTAGGCAATCTGGAGGCCCATCTCTCAGATGGCAGCTGAAAAAGCTGGGGCACCTGAAATGTGTACAAGTTCTTTCCAGAGAGATGCTGGTAACTTGGTTTTATCCTTGGAGCAGGCCAGAGAGAGAAAGTGGAGGAAGTGCCTACCAGCTAGCTTCCCCAGGCTCTGGTATGGATTGCAGCCAGCCCCTAGTTGCATGCTAAATTAGAAGTCAGACCCTCAGGCAGCAGCGTATTAAGTTGTGCTTAAACCCCTTCTAGGTAAAGACCGGGAGATGGGCATTTTTGCCTGCTCCCTTTGCACTGAGCCTCTGGAGGACAGCCTTGGCGAGTGCTCACATGCCCATTAGGAACTGCTTCTTTGTTTGCTCTAGTCTTGTGGTCTTGTGGACACAGCCCCATCGGCTTCCAGAGCTAGGTGTTTGGGAGCCTGTCCCTTGGTTTGGAGTCTTAAAAGTTGGGGCACTAGATATGTGGTTTAAACCCTTAGTTCCTCAGGGAGAATCTTGGAGTTGGGAGTTCCTTCCTGATTGAATGGCACTGTGCTTAGGGTGGGATTTATGGTGAGAGTGTGTCTCAGCCTTTCCTACCCATTTCAATGTGGGTATTTTCTCATTCACATTAACAATGTGTAGGTGTCACTCAGTTTCTGGATTTTTCTTGGAGGGTATTTCTCAGTGTGTAGCTGTATATTCATTGTGTCTGTGGGAGGAGGGAAGTTTAGGATTTTCCTATGTTACCATCTTGGTCTCTGCCTTCTGTTTTCATTTTTTAAGGTAACGTGTATTGAGGCTTACTATGTATGAGCCATTGTGCTTAGGGTTTAGATCCTGCATTGTCACATTAATTCTCATAGCAACTGTTTGTGGTAGGTGGTATTATTCCTATTTTACAGAAAAGAAACCTGAGTTTTAGAAAGGAGACATGCCCAAGAATGTACAGCTAGTAAATGACAGAGCTGGAGTTTCAGTTTTGATCTTTTTCATTTAAAAGACTTAATCACATTTCACATTCTCTTAGGGAGGGCAGGGCTCACGTCATCTATTTCCCCCTATTTCTACCATTCTTCGAGAGTATTTTGTAAAGTGGTCTTATAGCCAGCTTCTTATGACTTGAAAAAATGTGTGAATACAAGTCCTCTGAAGAAATACACACAAGCAAATTGAAATAAAAATTACCAGGAACCCCACCAATCAAGATAAAACAGTATTAACATTTTGGAGCGTATCATTCTATATTTCTTATGCTGAGAATTAAGGATATATATTAAAAGTGCTCTTAAAGCTAAATGCATTCTGCTAACAAACAAATTTCTCTGCAGTATACCCAAAGCTGCGTGCTTTCTAAGAGCCATTTGTATTTTTTCTTAGCCCTGTTTATGCCCATTGAACTTACAGCAATTTGTAATGTAATTGAATATTACATAAACCAATGAAATATGAGTATAAAAATAGAGCTGTTTTCTCCACTAAAATAAGGTTGAATGCTTTCGCAAAATTTGATCGACGAATCTCTAAAATAATTGCTCTGGAAATCAGAGTGGGTGAGACAACTAAACGATTCAAAGAGAAATATTAAAAGTCATGAAGGATTCCATATGCATATTGCTTCACAAGTGTAATTAATTTTTTTTTCATGTTAACAAAACTAAAACTAAAAATAGAGAAGATGATGGATATGATTTATACAGGAAAGATGATGTGGAATTCTAGTAAAGAAGATACTCAAGCCCTTACTGTTTAGTGAAAAATAAAGTGTTTTAGGCTGCAGTGTCATTTTTATGAATCCTCACTTTCACTAGCTTCTGAAATTAATTAACTTCTAGTCCTAGACACATTAGATTAAGAATGCTTCTACTCTTTACGTCTCAAAAGGAGAATTATATAATTTGCTAAGCTACTTTTTTCACTTAATACATACATCATGCACATATCTCCAAGCTAATAAATACAGATTAAAGTATTTTATGGCAATATAACATATGTTCAGAAAAGCGCATAAATTCTAAGTGTATAGCTCAATGAATGGTCACAAAATGAACACATCCATGTGACCCACACCCAGGTTAAGAAACCACATTTTCAGTGTCCTGGGAGCCCCCCATGGCCTCTTCTTCCCCACCAGTGATAACTGTTATTTTGACTTCTAATGCAGTAGTATCTGTTTTTAAACTTTATGTAAAAGAAATGAATGTAGGGGGGTTTTTTTTTTTGTTTTGATATTCTTAACATTTGTTTGTGAGATTTGTCCATGTGTTTAGCATGCATTATTTGGTTATTCACTGTCATTGCTGAATATTTTTTCATTGAAAGAACATGGCAAAATATTTACTCATTCTGTTGTTGATAGCCATTAGAGTTGTTTATAGTTTGGGGCTATTATGAAACTATTGCTATGAACTTTCTTGTACTTGAATTTTGGTATACATGAGCAGGCTTTAATTTTTTGTTTGTTTATATGGCTAGGAATGGAATTGGTAGGTCAGAGGATATGTTTCTGTTCAACTTCAGGAAATACTGCTAAAGAGGTTGTACTGATTTATATCCTGTCATCAGTGTGTATCAATTTCTGTTGCTCCACAGCTTTGACACCACTTGGTATTGTCAGTTTTATTGATTTTATCCAATCCGGTAGGTTTGTGGTAGTAGGTTTGTGATTTTAATTTGCATTTTCCTGATGACTATAATGAGGTTGAACACTTTTTCATGTATTTATTGGCCATTGGGGTATCTTTGGTTGGGGGCGGGGGTTTGAAGTGCTTCTTTAAGTCTCTTGCCCATTTTTCTGTAGAATTGGAAGACTTTTTCTTATTTATACTTCATGTAGCCTAGATATAAGTTCCTTTGTTAGTTATACGTATTAACAATATCTTCTCACACTCTGTGGCTTGCTTTTGTTACTCTTTTAATAGAGGTTAATGGAAGCTCCTAATTTTAATGTAATCCAGTTTACCAGCTTTTCTCTTTATTATTAGTGCTTTTTGAATCCTGTTTAAGAAATCCTTGCTTACACCCAACCCCAAGGTTGTGAAGATATCTTCCTGTATTATCTTCCATCAGTTTTATTGCTTCACCTTTTATAATTGTTCTGTAGTTCACATGGAATTAATTTATGTATATGGTGAGAAGTTAGGGTTAAGTTTCATTTTATTCCACATTTGTATCTAGTTGATCAAGCAGCATTTATCAAGAAGACCATCCATTCCCCATTGCTTTGCATAAATCAAGTATCTGTATATGCACAGATTCAGTTCTGGACTCTATTCTCTTCTATTTGTGTATTTCTCTTGTGCTTGTATTGATACATGCTTTGATTACTGTAGCTTAATAAGCTGAAGACTCAGTCTTCTTTGTACCAATTCCTGATGATATTCTCTGACCCTTTTCATTTCCAAATAAAGCTTAGAACCGGCTTTTCAGTTTCTACAGACATGCAAGGATTTTGATCAAGATTGCTTTGGCTCCATGTATCAGTTGCTTTGACAATCAAATATATAGGGAAATTGACATCTTTGCAGTAGTGAGCCTTTCAGTTCATGTGTATGGAATATCTTCTATTTGGTTCTTCTTTAATTTGCCTGATGTTTTACATTTTAATTATTTGGCTTTAACGTAATTCTTTTCAATAGCTATAGAATGTTGTGGATAACATATCAAAATTTATTTAATCAATACCCTTACATTAGTACCTTTCTGTCTCCTTAGAATTAACTCCTGAATGTGGAATCTAGAAAAATGGTACAGATGAACCCGTTTGCAAGGCAGAAATAGAGACACAGATGTAGAGAACAAACATATGGACAGCAAGGGGGGAAAGGTGGGAGTGGAAATGAATTGGGAGATTGGGATTGACATACATACACTAATATGTATAAAATAGATAACTAATGAGGACCTGCTGTATAGCACAGGGAACTCCACTTCACTGTATAGTAGAAACTAACACAGCATTGGAAAACAACTATACCCCAATTTAAAAAAAGATTAACTCCTGAAACTGGCACTTTGGTGTCAGATAACATGCACTCTTACCTTCCCCTGTGAACTGTGTGATTTTAAACTTTTCGCTCACAGTTATAAAGGATTCCACTCTTGCGACCTAGAGAGTTAGTGATTTTTTATTTTTCAACTTGATAAGAAAAAATATTCATTGTTCTTTCAATTTGTACTTTTATTACTAGTGAGGTTGAGCAAGTTTTCAGTTGGCCATTTGTAGTTTCTTTGTGAATAGCCTATTTATGGCTTTTACTTATTTTCTATCAGTGTTTTTATTTTTTTCTTATTCATTAGTAAGTGCTCTTTATATATCATAGATAAAAATCCTTTGTTATATATATTTTCAAAATATAAATCTGTACAGTAAATGAATCAACCAGTATACTTTTGTTATTAGAGTGGGCCTTTGCAATGGAGCAAAAAAGGAAGACCCTGTTTAGTCTGTCTAAATTGTGATTATTCCTCAAATATTTGTGTCCTTTGCATACTTAGTAATATCACAATAATAATGTGCTTGGTAGCAGAGACTATCAGCAACTAGATAAAATAGCAGAAAGATAATATAATAGAGTGGGATGATCATTAAAATTAGAGCTGGAAGCCTGGGTTCTAGGGCTGGCCCTGCCATTCTTTATCTCTGTGATCTTGGTTAATCCACATAGTCTCTCTGAGCCTTAATTTCCTCATCTGTATAGTGGGCAAATGTATATCATATATCTCACAGGGTTAAGATGAGATCATGTGTGAAAAAAAATATTGCAAACAGTAAAAGTTAATACAAATTATAATGCTAATAAGTGTGGTATAAGTGTAGCAACCTGAATGTATACTTTATTAAAATTATCATCTTTTGAGGTAACCTAATTAATAAAATATTCAGCCTAACATCATTCTGAGTCTGTGATTTTGGGGTCTGTATTAATTTGCAGGACTCCTTTAAAAAGAAATGACTTGTTATTCAAAAATTCAAGCTGATGTTCTTTGTGACAATGCAGAGTGAGTTTGTGGTGTATTGGCTTCTAGGGCACTGGGCTCTGTCTACAATATTGACAGCCTTTGTGAGGTCATTAGCCACCTTTCTGGTAAAAGCCATTTTGATCTGCGATGAGGGCATTGCATTAAATGGGCATTGATGTTGGAAATCTATATTTTGGTCCTTTCATTAAAATGCATTCTTCACAAAAGAGGCAATATGAATTTGCATTGCAAAGGATAGCTTATTTCTTTTTAAAACTCTTGAAACCAGGTAGTTTGATTATGTCTCTGCCACAGCCTTTTATCTTCCTCTGCAAAGGAACTCTGTCTCCTTTTGACGCCTCATATTGGAAGCCAGTCTTCTCAGAACTAATTAACATGCAAATACTTGTCTAGAGACATGGGAACACTGCTTTTTCGATTAGCACTTAAATGTCACTCTTAATGATGTCAGATTGACTCTTAAGGGCAAATTAAAATGGTATAGTCATCATCTAATTATTTCCTAGGGCATGTTATTGGTATTTCTGATTATTTGGTCTTAGTGGGAGCTTTAATCTTCTACTGTTCACAGGCTGAGTCAGATCCGAGTACCCTCTTATCCGTGGTTTCACTTTCCACGGTTTCAGTTACCTGCGGTAAACTGTGGTCTGAAAGTAGTAAATGGAAAATTCCAGAAATTAACAATTCATAAGTTTGAAGTTGTATGCTGTTCTGAGTAGCGTGATAAAATCTTGTGCCGTCCTGCTCTCTCCCACCCAAGATGTGAATCATCCCTTTGTCCAGCGCATCCCACCTGTTAGCCACTTAGTAGGCATCTCAGTTATCAGATACACTGACACGGTATCACAGTGCTTGTGTTCAGGTAACCCTTATTTTACTTAATAATGGCCCCAAATCACAAGAGTAGTGATGCCAGCAATTAAGATATGTGAAAGAAAAGCCGTAAAGTGCTTTCTTTAAGTGAAAGTTGAAAATTTTTGACTTAAGGAAAGAAAAAAAATTGTATGCTGAGGTTGCTAAGATCTACAGTAGGAAGGAAAAAGAAATTTGTGCTACTTTTGCTGTAGCACCTCAAATTGCAAGTTATGGCCACAGTGTGTGATAAGTGCTTGGTGATAAGATGGAAAAGGCGTTAAATTTGTGGGTGGAAGACATGAACAGAAAATGTCTTCCGATTGATAGCAATGTATTATGCCAGAAAGCATTGAGTCTACACGAAGTCTTCAGCAAGGGATCCCCTGAAGTGAGTGACACTAAGCCATTTACTGCAAGTAAAGATGGTTACACAGATTCATGAATAGGTTTGGACTGAAAAATATAAAGATTACTGGAGAGGCTGAGCCTGTCCATGAGAAGCTGCTGCCATGTTTCCAGCGGAGTTTAGGAAGTTGATTAAGGGGAGAGATCACATTCAGATAACTTTTATTACAGTATATTGTTATAATTGCTCTATTACTAGTTATTGTTGTTAATCTCTTACTGTGACTAATTTATAACTTCATCATAGTTATGTATGTATAGGAAAAAACATAGTATATGCATTCAGTACTATCCATGGTTTCAGGCATCCACTGGGGGTCTTGGAACATAGGCTCTGCAGATAAGGGGGGGCCACTGTCCTTGATTGCCACAAAGCTGGGTTCTGGCCTTTCTTTGATTATGGCTTCTAGAAAGGCCTACTTGCCCTACCTTGCATTACTTCTCAGCAACAAGTTTATGCAGTAGCAGCATCTGCAGGAGCTGTTAGCAACAAGTCAAGGTACCCAGGAAGGAGGTGCAGAGGGGCTTGGGTAGTGACCATGTGGTAAAGAATAAAGAAGAGGGACTTTGGAGTTAGAGATTCATAGGTTCAAATCTTGCCTGTCCCACTTTGAAGCTGTGTGACCTTGAATAAATTACTTCTCTGAGACTCAGTTTTCTCATCAGTGAAATATAAATAGTAATAACTACCACTCAGGCTGTTGGGAGGGTTAAAGGTGATAATGTATATCAGGTATTACACAGCAGAGTAAGCTATCTACTCTAACAAAGAACCCCCAAATTCCATTGGTTTAATTAATTAATTAATTAATTTTTAACATCTTTATTGGCGTATAATTGCTCTACAACGGTGTGTTAATTTCTGCTTTATAACAAAGTGAATCAGCTATACATATACATATATCCCCATATCTCCTCCTTCTTGCGTCTCCTTCCCGCCCTCCCTATCCCACCCATCTAGGTGGTAACAAAGCACCAAGCTGATCTCCCTGTGCTGTGTGGCTGCTTCCCACTAGCTATCGATTTTACATCTGGTAGTGTATATATGTCCATGCTGCTCTCTCACTTCGTCCCAGCTTACCTTTACCCCACCCCGTGTCCTCAAGTCCATTCTCTACGTCTGTGTCTTTATTCCTGTCCTGCCCCTAGGTTCTTCAGAACCTTCTTTTCTTTTCTTTTCTTTTTGTTTTTTAGATTCCATATATACGTGTTAGCATACGGTATTTGTTTTTCTCTTTCTGACTTACTTCACTCTGTATGACAGACTCTAGGTCCATCCACCTCACTACAAATAACTCAATTTCATTTCCTTTTATGGCTGAGTAATATTCCATAGTATATATGTGCCACATCTTCTTTATCCATTCAGCTGTCGATGGACACTTAGGTTGCTTCCATGTCCTGGCTATTGTAAATAGAGCTGCAGTGAACATTGTGGTACATGGCTCTTTTTGAATTATGGTTTTCTCAGGGTATATGCCCTGTAGTGGGATTGCTGGGTCGTATGGTAGTTCTGATTTTAGTTTTTTAAGGAACCTCCATACTGTTCACCGTACTGGCTGTATCAATTTACATTCCCACCAACAGTGCCAGAGGGTTCCCTTTTCTCCACACCCTCTCCAGCAGTTATTGTTTGTAGATTTTTTGATGATGGCCATTCTGACTGGTGTAAGGTGATACCTTATTTTAGTTTAGATTTTCATTTCTCTAATGATTAGTGATGTTGAGCATCCTTTCATGTCTTTGTTGGCAATCTGTTATGTCTTCTTTGGAGAAAAGTCTATTTACATCTTCTGCCCATTTTTGGATTAGGTTGTTTTTTTTTTGATATTCAGCCGCATGAGCTGCTTGTAAATTTTGGAGGTTAATCCTTTGTCAGTTGCTTCATTTGCAAATATTGTCTCCCATTCTGAGGTTTGTCTTTTCATCTTGTTTATGGTTTCCTTTGCTGTGCAAAAGCTTTTAAGTTTCATTAGGTCCCATTTGTTTATTTTTGTTTTTATTTCCATTTCTCTAGGAGGTGGGTCAAAAAGGATCTTGCTGTAATTTATGTCATAGTGTGTTCTGCCTATGTTTTCCTCTAAGAGTTTTATAGTGTCTGGCCTTACATTTAGGTCTTTAATCCATTTTGAGTTTATTTTTGTATATGGTGTTAGGGAGTGTTCTAACTTCATTCTTTTACATGTAGCTGTCCAGTTTTCCCAGCAGCACTTATAGAAGAGGCTGTCATTTCTCCATTGTATATTCTTGCTGCCTTTATCAAAAATAAGGTGACCATATGTGCGTGGGTTTATCTCTGGGCTTTCTTTCCTGTTCCATCGATCTATATTTCTGTTTCTGTGCCAGTACCATACTGTCTTGATTACTGTAGCTTTGTAGTATAGTCTGAAGTCCAGGAGCCTGATTCCTCCAGCTCTGTTTTTCTTTCTCAAGATTGCTTTGGCTATTCGGGGTCTTTTGTGTTTCCATTCAAATTGTGCAATTTTTTGTTCTAGTTCTGTGAAAAATGCCATTGGTAATTTGATAGGGATTGCATTGAATCTGTAGATAGCTTTGGGTAGTAGAGTCATTTTCACAATGTTGATTCTTCCAATCCAAGGACATGGTATGTCTCTCCATCTGTTTTTATCATCTTTAATTTCTGTCATCAGTGTCTTATAGTTTTCTGCATACAGGTCCTTTGTCTCCTTAGGTAGGTTTATTCCTAGGTATTTTGTTCTCTTTGTTGCAACGGTAAATGGGAGTGTTTCCTTAATTTTTCTTTGAGATTTTTCATCATTAGTGTATAGGAATGCAAGAGATTTCTGTGCATTAATTTTGTATCCTGCTACTCTACCAGAATCATTGATTAGCTCTAGTAGTTTTCTGGTGGCATCTTTAGGATTTCCTATGTATAGTATCATGTCATCTTCAAACAGTGACAGCTTTACTTCTTCTTTTCTGATTTGGATTCCTTTTATTTCTTTTTCTTCTCTAATTGCCATGGCTAAAACTTCCCAAACTATGTTGAATTACAGGGATGAAAGTGGGCAACCTTGTCTTGTTCCTGATCTTAGAGGAAATGCTTTCAGTTTTTCACCATTGAGAACAATGTTGGCTGTGGGTTTGTCATATATGGCCTTTATTATGTTGAGGTAAGTTCCCTCTATGCCTACTTTCTGGAGGGTTTTTATCATAAATGGGTGTTGAATTTTGTCAGAAGCTTTTTGCATCTATTGAGATGATCATATGGTTTTTCTCCTTCAGTTTGCTAATATGGTGTATCACATTGATTTGCATCTGTTGAAGAATCCTTGCACTCCTCGGATAAACCCCACTTGATCATGGTGTATGATCCTTTTAATGTGCTGTTGGATACTGTTTGCTAGTATTTTGTTGAGGATATTTGCATCTATGTTCGTCAGTTCTGTTGGCCTGTAGTTTTCTTTCTTTGTGACATCTTTGTCTGGTTTTGGTATCAGGGTGATGGTGGCCTCGTAGAATGAGTTTGGGAGTGTTCCTCCCTCTGCTATATTTTGGAAGAGTTTGACAAGGATAGGTGTTAGCTCTTCTCTAAATGTTTGGTAGAATTTGCCTGTGAAGCCATCTGGTTCTGGGCTTTTGTTTGTTGCAAGATTTTTATTTTTTTTTTTTTTTTGCGGTACACGGGCCTCTCACTGTTGTGGCCTCTCCCATTGCGGAGCACAGGCTCAGGATGCGCAGGCTCAGCGGCCATGGCTCACGGGCCCAGCCGCTCCGCAGCATGTGGGATCTTCCTGGACTGAGGCACGAACCCGACCTGTCCCCTGCATCGGCAGGTGGACTCTCAACCACTGCCCCACCTGGGAAGCCCTGTTGCAAGATTTTTAATCACAGTTTCAATTTCAGTGCTTGTGATTGGTCTGTTTATATTTTCTATTTCTTCCTGGTTCATTCTCGGAAGGTTGTGCTTTTCTAAGAATTTGTCCATTTCTTCAAGGTTGTCCATTTTATTGGCATAGAGTTGATTGTAGTAATCTCTCATGATCCTTTGTATTTCTGCAATGTCAGTTGTTACTTCTTTTTCATTTCTAATTCTGTTGTTTTGAGTCTTCTTCCTCTTTTTCTTGATGAGTCTGGCTAATGGTTTATCTATTTTGTTTATCTTCTCAAAGAACCAGATTTTAGTTTTATTGGTCTTTTCTATCATTTTCTTCATTTCTTTTTCATTTATTTCTGATCTGATCTTTATGATTTCTTCTGCTAACTTTGGGGTTTTTTTTGTTCTTCTTTCTCTAATTGCTTTAGGTGTAAGATCCGGTTGTTTATTTGAGATGTTTCTTGTTTCTTCAGGTAGGATTGTATTGCTCTTAACTTCCCTCTTAGAACTGCTTTTGCTGCATCCCATGGTTTTGGGTTGTTGTGTTTTCATTGTCATTTGTTTCTAGGTATGTTTTGATTTCCTTTTTGGCTTCTTCAGTGATCTCTTGGTTATTTAGTAGCGTATTGTTTAGCCACCATGTGTTTGTATGTTTTACATATTGTTTTCCTGTAATTGATATCTAGTCTCACAGTGTTGTGGTTGGAAAAGATACTTGCTACGATTTCAGTTTTCTTAAATTTACCAAGGCTTGCTTTGTGACCCAAGATGTGATCTATCCTGGAGAATGTTCCGTGAGCACTTGAGAAGAAAGTGTATTCTGGTTTTTTGGGGTGGAATGTCCTATAAATATCAATTAAGTCCATCTTGTTTAATGTGTCATTTAAAGCTTGTGTTTCCTTATTTATTTTCATTTTGGATGATCTGTCCGTTGGTGAAAGTGGGGTATTAAAGTCCCTTTTTGTTGTGTTACTGTTGATTTACCTTTTTATGGTTGTTAACATTTGCCTTATGTATTGAGGTGCTCCTATGTTGGGTGCATATATATTTACAATTGTTATATCTTCTTCTTGGATAGATCCCCTGATTATTATGTAGTGTCTTTCTTTGTCTCTTGTAATAGTCTTTATTTTAAAGTGTATTTGTCTGATACAAGAATTGCTACTCCAGGTTTCTTTTGTTTTCCATTGGCATGGAATATCTTTTTCCATCCCCTTACTTTCAGTCTGTATGTGTCTCTCAGTCTGAAGTGGGTCTCTTGTAGGCAGCGTATATATGGGTCTTGTTTTTATATCCATTCAGCCAGGCTATGTCTTTTGGTTGGAGCATTTAATCCATTTACATTTAAGGTATTTATCAATATGTATGTACCTATTACCATTTTCTTAATTGTTTGGGGTTTGTTATTGTAGGTCTTTTCCTTCTCTTGTGTTTCCTGCCTAGAGAAGTTCCTTTGGCAGGTTTGGTGTGCTGAATTCTCTTACCTTTTGCTTGTCTGTAAAGGTTTTTTTTTTTTTAACCTCTTTATTGGGGTATAATTGCTTTACAATGGTGTGTTAGTTTCTGCTTTATAACAAAGTGAATCAGTTATACATATACATATGTTCCTATATCTCTTCCCTCTTGCATCTCCCTCCCTCCCACCCTCCCTATCCCAACCCTCCAGGCAGTCACAAAGCACCAAGCTGATCTCCCTGTGCTATGCGGCTGCTTCCCACTAGCTATCTACCTTACGTTTGGTAGTGTATATATGTACATGCCTCTCTCTCGCTTTGTCACAGCTCACCGTTCCCCCTCCCCATATCCTCAAGTCTGTTCTCTAGCAGGTCTGTGTCTTTATTCCTGTCTTACCCCGGGAACTTTTCAACTACAATCTCTTCAAAAATTTTCTCAGTCCCTTTTTTTTTCTCTTCTTCTTCTGGAACCCCTATAATTCGAATGTTGGTGCATTTAATGTTGTCCTAGAGGTCTCTGAGACTGTCCTCAGTTCGTAAAGGTTTTAATTTCCCCATCAAATCTGAATGAGGTCCTTGCAGGGTAGAGTAATTTGGTCGTAGGTTTTTCCCTTTCATCACTTTGAATATGTCCTGCCACTCCCTTCTGGCTTGCAGAGTTTCTGCTGAACGATCAGCTGTTAACCTTATGGGGATTCCCTTGTATGTTATTTGTTGCTTTTTCTTGCTGCTTTTAATATTTTTTCTTTGTATTTAATTTTTCATAGTTTGATTAGTATGTGTCTTAGCATGTTTCTCCTTGGATTTATCCTGTATGGGACTCTCTGCACTCCCTGGACTTGATTGACTCTTTCCTTTCCCATATTAGGGAAGTTTTCAACTATAATCTCTTCAAATATTTTCTCAGACCCTTTCTTTTTCTGTTCTTCTTCTGGGATCCCTGTAATTCGAATGTTGGTGCATTTAATGTTGTCCCAGAGGTCTCTGAGACTGTCCTTAATTCTTTTCATTCTTTTTTCTTTATTCTGCTCTGCAGTAGTTATTTCCACTATTTTATCTTCCAGGTCACTTATCCGTTTTTCTGCCTCAGTTATTCTGCTATTGATTCCTTCTAGAGAATTTTTAATTTCATTTAGTGTGTTTTTCATCACTGTTTGTTCTTCAGGTCTTCTAGGTCCTTGTTAAATGCTTCTTGTATTTTCTCCATTCTAATTCCAAGATTTTGGATCATCTTAACTATCATTACCCTGAATTCTTTTTCAGGTAGACTGCCTATTTCCTCTTCATTTGTTTGGTCTGGTGGGTTTTTACCTTGTTCCTTCATCTGCTGCATATTTCTCTGTCTTCTCATTTTGTTTAACTTACTGTGTTTGGTGTTTCCTTTTTGCAGGCTGTAGGTTAGTAGTTCCTGTTGTTTTTGGTGTCTGCCCCCAGTGAGTGAGGTTTGTTCAGTGGTTTGTGTAGGCTTCCTTGTGGAGTGGTCTGGTGCCTGTGTTCTGGGGAGTGGGGCTGGATCTTGTACTTCAAGGGCCACATCTGGTGGTGTGTTTTGGGGTGTCTGTGAACTTAGTATGATTTTAGGCAGCCTGTCTGCTATTGGTGGGATTGTGTTCTTGTCTTGCTAGTTGTTTGGCATGGGACGTCCAGCACTGGAGTTTGCTGGCCATTAGGTGGAGTTGGGTCTTAGTGTTGAGACAGAGATCTCTGGGAGAGCTCTCACCAATTGATATTACATGGGGCCAGGAATTTCTCTGGTGGTGCAGTGTCCTGAACTTGGCTCTCCCACCTCAGACGCTCAGGCCTGACACCAGGCCAGAGCACCAAGATCCTGTCAGCCACATGGCTCAGAAGAAAAGGGAGCAAAAAAGAAAGAAAACAATAAATAAAAATTAAAAAATAAAAATTTTTTTACAAGTTATTAAAATAAAAAATAATAATAAGAAGAAAAGAAGTGAGCAACCAAACCAGTAAACAAATCCACCAATGATAACAAGCACTAAACACTAAACTAAGATAAACATAAAAATCAGAAACAAATCAGTCACAAACAGCAAACCCCAAGTCTACAGTTGCTCCCAAAGTCCACTGCCACAATTTTGGGACAATTTGTTGTCTATTCAGGTATTCCACAGATTCAGGGTACATCGAGTTGATTGTGGGGATTTAATCCTGTGCTTCTGAGGCTGCATGGAGAAATTTCCCTTTCTCTTCTTTGTTCACACAGCTCCTGGGGTTCAGCTTTGGTTTTAGCCCCACTTCTGTGTTTAGGTCGCCCTCAGGCATCTGTTCCCCGCCCAGACAGGAGGGGGTTAAAGCAGCGGCTTATCAGGGTGCTCTTGCTCACTGTGGCTGGAGGGAGGGGGGGAGGGGTACGGTGGTTATAATTGGAATGCAGGGCAAGCGCGCGGCGGCAGAGTGCTGCACAACATTGCAGGAGCCTGGGGCGTACCATGTGTTCTCCAGGGAAGTTGTCCCTGGATCATGGGACCCTGGCAGTGGCGGGCTGCACAGGCTCCCAGGGTGGGAGGTGTGGGCTGTGGATAGTGAGGTGCGCGCTGACAGCCATGGCTCACACCTGTCTCTGCAGCTTGTTTAGGCGGTGCTCTGAATCCCCTCTCCTCGTGCACCCCAAAACAATGGTCTCTTGCCTCTTAGGCAGGTGCAAACTTTTTCTCAGACTCCCTCCTGGATAGCTGTGCCACACTAGCCCCCTTCAGGCTGTGTTCACACAGCCAACCCCAGTCCTCTCCCTGAGATCTGACCTCCGAAGCCCAGGCCTCCGCTCTCAGCCCCCACCTGCCCCAGTGTGTGAGCAGACAATCCTCTCGGGCTGGTGAGTGCTGGTCGGCACATATCCTCCGTGCGGGAGTGTCTCCCCTTTGCCCTCCGCACCCCTGTGGCTGCGCTCTCCTCCATGGCTCCTAAGCTTCCCCTCCGCTACCCCGTCTCCACCAGCGAAGGGCCTTCCTAGAGTGTGGAAACCTTTCCTCCTTCACAGCTCCCTCCCACTGGTGCAGGTCCCGTCCCTATTCTTTTGTCTCTGTTTTTTCTTTTTTCTTTTGCCCTACTGCAGTACATGAGGAGTTTCTTGCCTTTTGGGAAGTCTGAGGTCTTCTGCCAGCGTTCAGTAGGTGTTCTGTAGGAGCTGTTCCACATGTAGATGTATTTCTGATGTATTTGTGGGGAGGAGGATGATCTCCTTGTCTTACTCTGCCATCTTGAAGGCCTCCACATTGGTTTAATTTAGGTTATTTCCTTCTGGGGGAGGGAGGGCTCTGCTCCATACAGGCATTCAGTGACCCAGACTTATCCAGTGGTCTTGACATTCCCTAAGGCCATGGAGCCCTTCAATGGATTATCTGTCTCTGGTAGGCAGGTGAGGGAAGAGTGTGAGCATTTGGATTGCACATGAGACTTTATGGGCCAGGCTGGAGGTGGTGCACAGCACTGCCACTCGTCTCCCACTGGCCAGAATGCAATTCCATAGATCCACCTACTTTCAAGTGAGCCTGGGAAATGTGTGTCTTAGGAGGAAGATAAAATGGGTTTGTTTGGTGAACAATTAGTCCTCCACTACAAGCATCCAGTAATATTTGTTGAGTAAATGAAAGAAAGAAGAAATGGATTCTCTGTTCATTTTCCTCTCCGTGGACTTTTAGAGTGTTAGAGCTGATAGGAGGCCTTAGAAGTGATTACATTTTACCCTTTCTTTTTATAGATGGGGAGCCTGAGGGCCTGGGGAACTTAGTGACCTATACAGGATCTTCCAGATATTAGTAGCAGGACTAGAGACCCTGAATCTGTTTTCCCAAAAGCTGCTGTTTATTCTGTGTTTAATTATTTGAAACATCATTCCTTGTTTTCTGCCATAGGGTTGCCCTTGCACTTTGGCATGTGAAGATGAGGAGTTTTAAGATATGTTAGTCTGGTCATTGTAGGTAGACTTCAATTTTGTTTGGAAAGAGGAATTTGGTATTTTAGGGTGGTGGAGAGAGAACCCTCAGAGGCTGGAGACTCCACAGCTTTTTAGTATTTTGCACTAAGTGTGAGAATTAATCTTCATTCACCCACTCTCATGTTTAAGCAACCTTTCTTTAGCCCCCTTCTATATGCAATGAATTATACAAGGTGATGTGGATGCAGTGGTGATTAAGACGGAAACATTCACAGCCGAAGGAAGGTCTCAAGTATTTAAACAATAAATACTACATGAAATGAGAGTGCAGTGGAATCAGTAAAGTAGAAGTGACCAGCTGCTGGGGTCGGAGGGAGAGGGAGTATGGGAAGCTTCATGGAGGAAGCAGGTCTTTGAACTGGATCTTAAAGAATCCAGTTTATTGGGAATTCGATCTGCTTTAAAACGTACATACTCGGGGCTTCCCTGGTGGCGCAGTGATTGAGAGTCTGCCTGCCAATGCAGGGGACATGGGTTCGAGCCCTGGTCTGGGAAGATCCCACGTGCCGCGGAGCAACTGGGCCCGTGAGCCACAACTACTGAGCCTGCGCGTCTGGAGCCTGTGCTCTGCAACAAGAGAGGCCGCGACAGTGAGAGTCCCGCGCACCGCGATGAAGAGTGGCCCCCGCTTGCCACAACTAGAGAAAGCCCTCGCACAGAAACGAAGACCCAACACAGCCAAAAATAAATAAATAAATAAATTTATAAAACGTACATACTTGTGTATGTATTTATATAATTGTTATAGGTAATCTTGCCTGGTTGTGACTGTGCATTGAGAAAAATGGGGTAAGAAAACCAAACAGACAAAGAAACCAAAGCCGTGATCAAGTTTCCTGTGTTAAATTAGCATTTAGCACTCACATTTACCATTCATCTATCATTTTGTTGAGTTATTACCAGTAAATAATTACAGAAAATAACCCTTGAATACAGGTCAATCATTATCAGCAAATATTTTATTGTGAGCCAGCAAGTTCTTGACACTGTCATTTTAGGTCCAATGGGCTTTGTGTAATTTTTGGTTAGGTACAGACCCTTAAAAGAATTTGTAGAGGCAGGGATAAGATGCAAGAGATACCAGAAAACTGTGAATCAATATGAAGGGGAGGGGTACACAGGTACTACATATGACACATGAAAATGTACATAGGTTTAGATTAGGGGGCTTGATTTTCAGAGAAGCTTCTCTGAGAGGTACTATTTGGAACCTAGATTCATAGAGTTCTTGGAAATGCTTGGGAGTTAGCATCTCAGGTATAGCTATTAAGTCATGTTGAAAGAGCATGGGCTATTTCATAGTCTGGCAAGGAGAATTCTCAGCAAGGAAAGATTGAATGAAAGTTTCACAGAAAGCGGCAGAGGCTGGCTGAGCGCTCAGGCTTGTCTGACGTCTGTCCTCCCACAGCTCCATCCTGCCTCTCTGAGAATGCAGGGAGGAGTCAGAATCCTATGATGCTGTCCAATTTACAGCTTAGAATCAGGGTTGCCCAGGATTGGCTAGGAAGCAGAAGGTGTTTGTTTTCAGCACCCTGGCTCCTCTGTGGTGTGTCTCTCTTCTCTTTGGCATATATTTTCTCACATCCTCTTATAACCTATTCACAGTGGAGTGTCAGGAAGACTCGTACTATTTTAAAATATACATTTTAAACTCTAAAGGGCATTCTTATACAGTAACAATTCAAGTTGTACAAAAAGGATATAAAATGCAAAGTAATTCTCCCTCTTTTCCGAAACCTTTAATCCTCATTTTTAAAAGAGTATCTTTTGGGGACTTCCCTGATGGTCCAGTGGTTAAGACTCCATGCTTCCAATGCAGGGGGCATGGGTTCCATCCCTGGTTGGGGAACTAAGATCCCACATGCTGTGGGCCGTGGCCAAAAAAAAAAAGAAAAACAACTTAAAAAAAGTATCTTTCTAGACATTTTATTTGGATATACTAGCACACACAGATACATCATTTTTTATTTAAGTGGACTCATTTAATATATGCATTTTCTGTAACCTTCTTTCTATAATTAAAATGTGAATTAAAAGCTAATTAATAGCTTTTCCTACTCCTACATAGTTCTGTCTTATTTTTTAAATCAGCAGAATAGTCTCTGTACATGAGACTATGCTTCTACATGATTCTTATTGAATAATATTTAAGTTTATTTTCTTAATCCTTTGCTATTTACTGCACACTCTGCTGCAGAGAGCATCCTTGTAGCCATCTGCAGAATTATAGAGGAGTTATTTGTAGGGTATTTGCAGTGGAGTTCCTAGGTCAAAACAAGTTAGATAGATATTGCTGAACTGTCCTCCAGAAAGGCTGTACTTACTTTCATTCTATCCACAGTGTATGCAAATTCGTTTTTTCTGAGTATCTTTTCTTTTTAAAGAGGATCCTGGACTTAGGGCCAGAGAAGAAGAGGCAAAGAGGAGAGAGCCTGCTAAAAATAAGTGGTGGCCAAGAGAAATGGAAACGTATGTTCACACAAAAACTTGGACATAGCAGCACTGTTCATAACAGCCAAAAAGTGGAAACAACCCAAATGTCCATCAGCTGTTGAATGGATTAACAAAACGTGGTATATTCGTACAGTGGAATATTATTCAGCAATAAAAGGAGTGAGGTACTAATACATGCTATAATATGAATGAGCCTTGAAAGCATTATGCTACGTGAAAGAAACCAGTCACAAACACCACACATATTTGCATGGAATGTCCAGAATAGGCAAATCCATAGAGATAGAAAGTGTAATAGTGGTTTTGCTTAGGCCTGGCGAGGTAGGTGGGAGGGGGATTTGGGAAGTGTCTGCTAATAGGTATAGGGTTTCTTTTGAGGGTGTCGAAAATATTCTAAAGTTAGATTGTGGTGATGGTTACACAAGTCTGTGAGTATGCTAAAAATCATTGAATTGTACACTTTAAATGAGTGAATTTTATGGTGTGTGAATTATATATCAATTAAGCTGTTGGAAAAAAAAAAGAGTGGTGGCAGAATGCATGGAATGGAATGGAAAGGATGAAGATGTGGCCATTAGCGTGGGCCTGTGGGACAGACAGGAAGACACTGTTATAGCCACGTGGCAGGGAATTTGGATGCGGAAGACATTCCTCTGAGTAACACGGAGCTGAGTGTTCAGGTGGCTGATGATAGCCAGCTGGAGAGGTGGATGGTGGGTTTTCTTCCCCCCCAGCAGAATGGGGACAAGAGGCAGTTAACACATGCCCTGGGCAGGGTGAGAATGGGCGTTAGGACACTGAATTACTAACTTGTTGTCCTTGTTCAGTCCTTCGAATACACAGAAGATACTGTTCTCCTGGAAGGCAGTAATAGTTTCCTTTGCTGACCTAGAAATGCCTGCTGTGCTCCAGCGTTTGGAAAAGGAAGGTCAGAGAGAGGAAGCTGAGCTCAGCTGCTGAGTCAAGGAGAAGGGGAGGAAGACCTAGGGTCACAAAGGACAATAAGGCCCTCCTTTGTGAATAAGAGCAAGTAGTCAGATTTAAATCAGCAATTAAGCTTTTTCTACACAGTGGAAGTGACTGTTCTTTTGGAATGTGTTTGCTAGTAAATATCATGCTAAGAATGTAAAAGGAAGTTATGATTTTAAGTGGCCTATGTGTTGCACTGATTGATAAAATTTCACTCAAGGGAAAGAGGGTTAATTTTGCAGTAAACCCTGAAAAGTAAAGGAAAATTAACACACCTTTCTGTGAAAGCCCAGTTTTCTTTGTAATTGTGGCTTTTTGAACATGCTCTTTACTTCTCATTCCCTACCATGACTCTGTAGCACAGATTAGATCGAACTGTAACGTCCGAAACCGAAGTTTTCGGCTTCAAAAAGAGCTGAAGTAGGTCTCCATGGTTCTGTTTTGAAGGTTAATCGTCTTTAGGTGGCTACGACTGGTTTACCAGCAGTTTACTTTAGAAGCCCAGGACAGCACATGTGTGGATCAGTGTAGATCCTAATGGCAAAATTATTTTGTGTCAGGGAGAAGTCTTTTGCTTTGTCACTGTATTTGATTCACTACCCTGACTGTGCTTTATTCTCCAGAAAATTCATATAAGTATATATGATGGATATTAGACTATTAGTCTTGGTGCTTGATTAGGATGTTAACAGGCATCTCATCCACTTTTAAACCTTCCGAAGAGGTAACTTTTCCTCTGATTTTATTTGACTTTCTAAAGAACCTTTAGCATTGAGAGAAAATTTGGTCGATGATTCAGAGTGTAAGGGAGGGGAAGGGAGCGATTCTGGCACATGTGCACAAGTTGAATAACAGCTGGTGGATATTTTTATATTTATTGCTCTTCTTAGTCCCAGGCCTGTAGTTAACTAGGGAGGTAATAACTAAGCTCAGCTACACTTATCAGACTTAGAGATTTTAGTTTGAATATGTCACTATTTAGGCCTTTGGGAAAACTTAAGTGTGTTTAGCTGATGGTAGAAATGCAAACCTTCTCTCATGGAATTCCCTCTCATTCAATAAACGAAGAAGAAACTTTTAACAGATCAAACTGAGATAATAAAAATTGCTCTTTATTTCTGGCTATTAACCAAATCCTAACCACTGCACATAGCTACACAGGGTTTTTGTTTGGTTTTGGCTTGTTTTACATTTTGGTTTGTTTCTCTTAAATATATTTTAAGGGTAATCAGTTATGGCCTGTATTAGAATTCCTTCTTGTGTTCTTGAATTAGCATTCTGGCTAATGAATTCACAGGAGGACTCAAGAATGTAAGAGATCATATGTCGATTATATCTCAATTTTAAAAATTAATAAAAAAAACAACTAGAACAAATACAGGAGCAAGGTGTTTCTACCACTTACTGAGTTGGAGGTAGAAACTTTCCTCCTTTGCCAGCCCACTTGGAAATCGTGAGTGTGAGCTGTCATGACAACTTCAAAGCACAGCTTGTTCTCTTGGTGGCAGAGCCAAAACATTTTAATTATGCCTGAACAACTATTATAGGTTAGTGTAGACAAGTGAGTGAGAGTCTTACTTTGCTGGTTGATGACACTGCACATATTTAGATTGAGCTGAATATCAAAATTGCCACAAGCCAAGATATACTCATTGATGAGGACTTTCTTTAACCTTCTCAGTGTCTGATAGATGTTTCATGGAAAGCAAAACCCTTTCTGTCATTTTCTTTCTTTAAACCACAGATTGAGGAAGCAATGAGATAGAAATACTACTCTGAACTTGGCTCTAACCAGCGAGAAAAACTGTTTCGTGAAGTAGAATTGACTAAAATCTTGGGAGGGAAGTAACCATGATAGTGTTGTTTTGTAACTGCAAAAGAAAGGAAAGTGAGATGTAACCATATAGTAATGTTGACTTTAGGAAAGTGTACATTTAGAGAAAGGATAGGTATTCTTCAATGTCCAGAGACTTGAAAAGTGAAAACAGTACAAAAAGGGAGAAAGAAAGAGAAAGAAAGAAAGAAAAAAAATTCTGACAGCAAAAGTTACAATTTGGGGGGATGAGGAAGAAAAATGGATAGAACCATTTCAAGAACAAGGACTTTTTGTTGGGTTTGGATATTAAGAGAACATGTACGGAAGATTGAAAGACAAGCCCATGCTCAAGGACAAATGCAGAAAAGTGGTATAAAACCAGTAAGAAAATATCTGCAAAGCTCAAGTCCAGACGGAACTGAGGCTGGAGAGAATGCTAAAGACAACAGAAAAGGGCTGTTTAAAGCTATGTTCCAAACAAGAAGAACAAGTAAAGGCTAAGCTCATTGCTTGGGGCAGATGGAATAATGTTAACATGACGAAAAGCAGACCTGCTCAACTACTTGGTTTCTCTCTTCCTCTATCAAAGAGAGTGATCTTCACACTGGAATGTGTAACATAAACATGGTTAAAAATGAATTAAAGCACGCAGGATCAGTGACGATAATAATAGTTGCGATTATAATTTGTTGAGTTTCTACTCAGGACTATTAAGGTTTTCTGTTTTTTTTTTCAAGAGCTTATGGCAGCTTGGCATGGTAGGTATTATTGTCATCAACCCCATTTTACAGGTGAGAACACCGAGGCTCAGGAAGATTTAGTAACAAGCCTGAAGTTACATAGCCAGTAAGAGATGGGCTAAAATTCAGATCCAGGCCTGACTCTTTGCCTGGACACCCTGATTCCCATGCCTTTCAGCCCCTAGCTGTGTTAAATAGGATTGTGTCTTTCAGCTTAAGTTATGTTCTAAGACACATAAACAAACAAAAATCCAGTAGATGTTATTGAAAAACCACAGTGGGTAATCGCAGGGGAAACAAGGAAAATGGAATATCAAAACGATGAAAAACAAAGACTGTCTTAATTTCTTTTTTGAAGGTTCACCTTAGACTATCTAGAGCAAAGAGCTGGATGTTGATCCTCAGCACACTTGAGACTTTGTTCTGCAAGTGCACAAGTTGTAAATGAAAGTAAGGATCCTTAGGAGGCAGCAGAGGTTCACAAAGCATCCCAAATGAGAATCTTCCCTGCTGGCCTCCCTTCCTTCCTAATTATTTAACTGGTAACCCTATCATTTGACAGAGAGTCCCGTATGGCTTATAAACAAGTTGAATTAATCTAGGCTCAGTTGAGTGGATTCATATTTGTTTGAACTACTTTATACAGATTATTGACTTTAGACAAACAGGCTTTAGTGAAATTAAAATACCATATTTATGGCATTTCCCCTGTCTATCCATATAGCAGCTCTGTAAAAAAAGGAAATGAAGTTTTTTTGGCCTGAATTGTTCTTGCTAAACCCCTGTGGTTTCTGGTATTTACTGCCTTCTAAGTGCTTATGAATTATCTATGTCAGCGTTCCTCAAGCTGTTTTCTCAAGAACTCTATAGATGTTGGAAAAGTTAATAGGTGTCATCTCATGAAAGCACAGTTTGGGAAATGCTGATCGGTGTAATAATTTGTTCTTAAACTTTGCCAGGGATAGACATCAAGTTCATTGATCTGTGATTTAGGGAATCAAACTCTTTAATCATTTAAAAAATCTGGGCTGGATTGTCTGCCTTCTCTTGGATTGCTCAGAGTATTCCACATCTTTATACCTGTCAGTTCATCCAGCCTCCTAGAATATAATTTACCTTGGCTTGGTGACTTGAAGTCCTTTAAAGGAATTAGGCATATTCTTACTTTTGGGGGGCTTTAACCCTTATTTATGCTTTACCTTTTGAGGTTTGAGGAGGAATTAGATATGGCATGCGAAGTGTCTGATGGCTTAAAGTAGGAGCAGTAATTGAAGTTACAAATAAAGAGATTTCACATGAATATAATGAAGTGCTTTCTAATAATTTGGAGGGGTCAAGCAGACATTATATTATATCTGGTAGAGATCTAAAGAGGAGATTCATACATTTAATGGGGTGTTAGAGAAGATAACCTTCTCACACTAAGATTTCATGGTTACAGACATGTTCGTTTCATATATAGTCAAAAATAGGATAGCCCTTGGATACTGTCAAAATCTTAGAAATCAAAGACTATTTTGTTATGGTTCCATTATTATCCAAGAAAAGTATGTGCAATCTCAAGTTCTGAAGAGTAACTGCTGCCTTGGTTATTCAAAGGGGATGGGTGGCTGGGCAGTGGATCTATTTTAGGGACCCTTCAGTTTATTACTGTGAAATGATTGGTTATCACCACTGCCTGCTCTTCCAATAGCACTGTTCTAAGTGGTTTTGTTTTTGTTGATCGTCAAAGAAGAGAAATCAAATTCTGGTTAGGACCCTATTTGAATATAACATGACTGTGTTGAGATTAAAACTTTGCAGAAGTTTGAAATGAAATGGAGTTAATTAATGGCATCGCCCTGTAGGTAGGTTGGAAGCAACACTTGTGAGATTTTTGCCAGGACAGAGAGTCGCAGTCAGTATTCATTTTTTCAAAACAAGTAGTGGTTCTTTGAAAATAGCTCATTTCCCCCGCAGTAATGAATAAATTACCTAAAATAATGGGATTAACAGGATTGTATTTTGTTGTTGAAACAAAACATTGCCAGGAGTTATAGCTGGTATTCAGGACCAGTCTTTGGGTGAATTCCATGGCAACATAAGCATTTGAAGAATATAACAGAGAATAGGTTTATAATATTCAGTGCACACTTGGTGCTTAACAATACGAAATGAGCAAGGGACTGATAGAATACAACTGTTGTTGACTAAATGTGCAAGATGAGTAATGTTGGAGTAACCATCACTGATCTTACCTGATTATGACAATTGTGGGACATGGATTATGATGGTGTAGACAGTTACAACGTGTTTTATGGGATTTTGAAACTTTTACCGCCCTGTGCCAAAGCACTTCAGACTAGTGACCATACTGTGTTGTAAAAATGTATTCATGTGTCCCTTTCCTAGTAGATTATAAGCTCCTTGAGGGCAATTATGCAGTGCGTCTTAGTCATGTTGCACTGTACTTTGATCCCGACTGCGGCACATAGCCACTAGGCTGATGATCACAAAGCTCCAGGGGGCCGTTACATCATGATGGTCCACGCCCTCACATCTCCTCAGTTGTGCAGGCGTCTAGCCAAGCTCTGTGGCTGTAACCAATGCTTGCTGAATAAACAAAGGGAGGAACGAATGAACAGGCAAACTGTTTTTGCTATGTACTGGCAGACCCTTCTGGAATAGTACTGACCAGTACAGACATTGGTATCCTACTGTGCATGTGGCAAACAGTCTCTCTTTAGTGGTGCTTGTGACATTGCTGCAGTCGTGCCTCCCTTTCCTGCCAGTTTTGCAGCCCTTCCTGCCAATCTCCCCATCCTAAGATGCAGCAGCTGGTGTAGTTTCCCTCCGTCCCTCCCTTCCTCCCTCCCTCCCTCCGTCCCTTCCTTCCTTCCTTCCTTCCTTCCTTCCTTCCTTCCTTCCTCCCTCCCTCCCTCCCTCCCTCCCTTCTTTCCTCCCTCCCTCCCTCCTTCCCTTCCTTCTTTCCTTTCCTTCCTTGTATTTTTGGAATACCTCACACATGCCAAGCACTGTGCTAATGCTTTTGCATATATTCTGTATTTAATCATATGTAATGCTTTCAGTTTGAAAAATATTTTATTGGTCTGGAAACAAAGACCCAGAGCTACCCAGCACATGGTCACACAGAAATAAACAGAAAGTGCCAGGGTTCAATCCAAGTGTCTCTGGTTCCTGATTCCATGTTCCTTCTGTTACACCATGTAGCCTCCCTGGGTTGAGCCTCATTGTTGCTCTTTTATTTCTCTCTGTCATTCCTGTGCTCCCTCACATGCTGTTTCCTCACCCAAAACACAGACTGCGGTGAGTCCTTGAAATAACACTTTCCAAATGATACTGAAATTATGCTCATTTTATATGATGTCACCAAATGTTCAGCGCTGTTTAGCCCTTTGGTTAGAACTAGGCCATTTCCCACTTCGCTTATCATGACTCAGTCTTTATATTTCCTGTTTCTTCTCAGACAAGTCTGAACACTGTGGAAGAATTCATCTTTCTGCCAGGCCGGCTGTGCCCTTCTCCAGTGTATCCTACAGGAGCTCTCCATCTTTTCTTGCGGAGGGGCAGCATTGAGGGCTGGTTGAGGTCATGGTCTCTGGAGTCAGAATGCCAGGGTGAGAACCCTGACTTTTGCTCCATGCTAGCTGTGTTACATGGGATAAGTTACCTCTGTACCTCAGTCTCCTCTCCTGAAAAATGGAGATGAGAATGATACTGCCATCACAGGACTGTTGATTTAATCTACTTAGAGCCCTTAAAGCCAAAAGCCCATAATAAGATCTTCAATAGGGGCTTCCCTGGTGGTGCAGTGGTTGAGAATCTGCCTGCCAGTGCAGGGGACGCAGGTTCAAGCCCTGGTCTGGGAAGATGCCACATGCCGCGGAGCAACTAGGCCCGTGAGCCACAACTACTGAGCCTGTGCGTCTGGAGCCTGTGCCCCGCAACAAGAGAGGCTGTGACAGTGAAAGGCCTGCGCACCGCGATGAGGAGTGGCCCCCACACCACGATGAAGAGTGGCCGCTGCTTGCCGCAACTAGAGAAAGCCCTCACACGAAACAAAGACCCAACACAGCCAAATATAAATAAATAAATAAATAAAAAATCCTTCCCTAAAAAAGAAAAGACCTTCAATAAATGTTAAGTATTATTTTGAATAAAGGCCAATGAGCCTCACTCATGGTTTAAGACTCATCCATGAACTGCTTGGGTTTCCTTGATCTTTTGCTTCCCATTCATTCTTCCTTCTCCTCTGGCCTGCCATCTTCTGCCTGTTCCTCCAGTCTGTGTCAGCAAATCATCTGCCCACCCCCAAACCTGTACCTCATCTTCTGCCTCCATCTCACTCCCTGTGGGCTGTCCATGTGTGTCAGCTGGTCCCCCTTACAGAGCATCTAGAGCCTTCCAAAATCCCTTGTCTTTCATGAAGTCTTTCTTACTAAGCGGGAGAGAGATGAGTAACTCCCCCACTTGTATGTTTTCTGAACATACACCTTCACCTCACCAAAACACGGTGGTATTGATGTACGTTTGTGAAAAGAAATAATTTGATTTCACTATTTGCTCTGTACCTAAATGTGTGTTTGGAAGATCAACATTCATTTAGAAAAGGACGCTCGTTTCTGTTTGTGCCTGTTCTGAGTCCACAGCTCATGGGGAATAGAGGCTCTGACTTCAGACGTCCCAGTCCAGTGTCACCTGGCCATCTGTGAATAGTAAATTCTTGATTCAGAGAAAAGGCAATTTGAATTTAATTATCCACAAAAAAACCTAACCCCTAACATGTATTTTGAAAATGCATGTTTAATGCTTTACTCAGATCTAACAGTTGAAAGATCATCTAAAGCCTTCTCATCTTGCATTAAGGGTTTAAAATTTCTCTGAAGTCTTAATAAATATTGACTAAAGATATTTTCCCTAGAGTAGACATAGAAAACATCCATGCTTCTTCCCACCCATCCAGCACCCCGCTCCCTCCTGAAAACTTTCATATTTACCCCTGCATATCGTTGGCCCTACCTTGTACTTCAGGCCCTGTATTGGAGGAATGACTTTCACAATCACATGGTAGGAACTGTTCTGGATCCTTAAGGAAAAAACTGCCACTGAATAGTGCATAGTCTTCTACTTTGGAGAGATGACAAAAATTACAGTGGTTTTGCCTGTCATTTAAAAAATAAACAGACTCTGAACCTGTCTGGATTTATTGGCTTTACAGAACCAGACTGAGAGTACACCATGCACCAAATTATGGCAGAACAAACTCTTCTATAGGACATTGATGGTGGGTTGGGCTTTTCTTTTCTCTCTTTGTGTGTCTCATTACTGGCAATGATTTCTGAAGCATCAAGCATTTTCACCTTTGTATAAAATTAATCAGAGGCAGACTCTTAGTGGGCTGGAGCTATTTTTCCTCTCTCTGTTGGACCAAATCCTTGTCATGGCTGCCTTATGGTGTCCTAGATAGAGGTAGGTATTCCTGAAGAGCAGCATATAGTCTATAAAGAATGCCTTTTGGATGTCGACTGGTCAGGTGGTTTTATGTGAACCTTCAAAAATGAAACAGTGAAAGAATATAAGCATTTAGGGGCAAAAGGTGGGTCCTTATTTTTATCTTTAAGATGGAATGTGGGAGTAGGATATTTGTTAATGGAGAAGATGGGGATATTGCTTGAGCAGATGCCCTTCTTTTTGCTACATCTTAACATTTAAATTTACTTTAGTTTCCAAACTGCTCTCTTATACATAATTGAATTTTAACTTCCCAGCAATCCTGTGAAGTTGTAGGAAAGATATTATCTCCAACATGCAAAGAATCATTTCTAAAGAAACCAGATTTGATCAAGTTGGCTCAGGTCTTGTGACTGAACCCAGATGGCAGTCTTCCAGTTCCCTGTGCAGTGCTTTCCCCACTAGACCAGGGAATCTGACACTTGACAATTCAGAAGGTCTGGGCTTGGGCTTAGAAATTAACATTTTTGTCACACACCCCAGGAGACTGATTGTGGTGCAGATGTGTATTGGACCACACTTTAAAAAAGCCTACTCTACACCATATTGTATTTTGGGTTTCAGCTTCTTTTTAATTGTGATGTACTAAAAATATCACTTTTAAGATGGAACCTTCCAGTCTTCTCTTAAGAGAAAACTGAAAAGTTCATTTAAATGTTGTGGTAAAAATCGAAAATGATAACAAGCACAAGTTTATTTATTATAACATTGCTGGTGATAACTGAAGACGGGAACCTTGCAGATATCCATTAATAGAGAAATAATCGAATAACCAAATGGTACAATCATAAAATGGAATAATATGAATCTAAGAAGGAATGAGGAAGACTTCTACTTTTTGCCATGAAGTTATCTTCAGGATCTATATTAAGTGATAAAAATAAAGCAGAAAAAAAAGTGTTTATATAGTATGCTACTTGCAGGAAGGAAAATATATTTATGTATATGTGTGTGGATACTTGAGGGTAAATTCTTAATAGAGAATTACAGCCAATAAATACAGAAGGATGCTGGAAATAGAAAACCACTATTTCACAACATCTAATGAAATAATGGAGTGCGGCAACAATCATTAACGGATGCTAAAATCACGAGGTGAAATTGGAGCTTTCTAATGGAGAATCAGCCTGACAACACTTGAACCCACCGAGCAATCTCACCATCACTTTAGGTGGAACAGCTAAACACTTATACTCCTCCTGATATGCTCTGATAGAAAAGAAACAACACCACGTGTGAATTATTCTTGCCCACGCCCCCTCCCTACAAATTTGAACCAGAATCTCATCAAGCTTCCATATCTAAGTACCAGTTTACAGGAAATATAGGAGACAGAGGAACATGTTAAACACCACCAGGAGAGTACACACCAGTCAAGTCCTAAATGTGGGATATTCTACAAAACAAATGACCCAATGTCTTCAGCAAATAAATGTTACGGGGTGGGGGAGGGGGAAAGGAGGGGGAACTGTTTGTTATAAGTGAAAAAGACTTAAGAGACCTATAAACAAATTCAGTGTATGAACCTTGTTTGGAATTTGATTTGAACAAACGAACTATAAAAATGCCTTTCTTTTTTAAACAACAGGAGAGAATGAGACATTTTCTGTTTATTGCATGTTATTAAGAAATGATTGATAACTTTATTGATTCTGATAGTGGTATTGTGATTATTTTTTTAAAGCCCTTACCTATTAGAAACATTTGCTCTTGAATTGATGTGATGCCTGAGATTTTCTTTTAAAATACTCCAACAAAAGGAAAACAAAAATGTGTTTAGGCAAATAGAAGAAATCAGAATGGTAGAAGGTAATCACTGTTGAATCTTGGTGATGTGTTC
The DNA here is from genome assembly GCF_000442215.2 of Lipotes vexillifer. Lineage (NCBI taxonomy): Eukaryota > Metazoa > Chordata > Mammalia > Artiodactyla > Lipotidae > Lipotes > Lipotes vexillifer. The sequence goes on from NW_006796149.1 coordinate 1,465,819, forward strand.
ATGGGGGTTGTTTACAGTTTTCTCTCTACTTTGTTGTATATGGAAAATTTACATAGTAAAAAAAGATTAAGTTGTGCTATTTTAGAGGCAGAATCCTGGCAAAAGACCTGAATTGTAGCCTCTATTTGTATAACTCAGGGAGAGTCATGGCTACTCACTCCTTTTCCTCCTCCCTCCCTCCCTTTTTACATTTCTTCAGTTCCTCTGTTTCTTCACATTTTGCAACAGGCACTATTCTGGTGCCACCAACCTTGCAAGATATAGAGACTCTTACTATTCTTACTTTACAGATGAGGAAACTGAAGCTTAGAGGGGTTAAGTTTCTTGCCCATAAGCCCACATCTGCCTGTCACCAAAATCTGAGCTCTTATGCATTTTGTGCTGCTTCCCAGGAGTAGTCCTTTCATTTTATAGTTTTTTAATTTTAATTTTGTTTATGGATACATTTTTCACAATGAGTAAATAAGGATAAATCAAGTGGAGTAGCATCTATATATTACTTGCGTGTGAGAAAGATGTAAGATATCTTTCTTATCGTAATAATTACAAAGACCTAGTCAAAGGCAAAGTGGCGATGAAGGAGAAATCCATAGCAACTTTCTTCGTATTCATAAAAAAGTAAAACTGTGAACTGTAACTTTAAGCCACAAAATAAGGTTTATTTATGCTTGTTCTTCAACGTCATGTATTTGATCGTCTTCTTACTAGAAATGAAGGCCAGAAAAAAAAGGCTGATTAATTTCTTTTGCGTTTGTACAATACTTTTAGGACTGATGAAATAAAGAAATCCTTTCAAACTAACAAAGCAAACAAATAAAATCTTGAACTTCCCACGGGCCACTGTTTGCTTTACTGTCTTGCAAAATTATTTTGGCATTTGTAAAATGCTGTTGTGCCCGTGGACATGTGCAGTCATGACACTGTCACCTGTCATGTGTGATGCTCTAGTTGTAAGATATAGCAGTCATCAGTCAGGGAACAAGAGCGAGAGCTTCCCTGAGTTCCTGCTGCCGGGCGTCTGTGAATCATACCCTCTGCTTTACAAGATTTAGTGTGACTTTCCAAAACACCTGCCGTGTGCTGCTTCGTGGCTGGTCCCACATAATGATTTATGCCCTAGAGCTGTCTGACCAGAATCTTAGAAAATTAGACTGATGGGTCTGACATTGTTGTTTCCTTCAAGAATCAAGGCACTAAATTCAGTCAAGCTGAATGAAAAAATTTTACCCATATCCAGGACATGCTGGTGAGGTCATCAAAAATGGATGAATAGTAAATACTGTTAGTATTTATTGGGTCTACTGGATGCCAGGAGCTCTGCTAAGCCCTTTAAATACCTAATTGCATTTAACCCTCTCAGTAATCCCATTTTAAAGCAGAAGTGGCTGAGGCAGGAGAGGTTAAGTGACTTGCCCAAGGTTACACAGTTAGTAAGTGGCAGAGCTGTTAGTAAGTGGCAGTTTCAGAGCACCAGCAGAAAGATGTGAACACCCAGTAATCCACACTGCCATGACTTGTCCCTCTGAAGTTTCAGGGCACCTTAAAAACCTTTGTTGTGTGACAGAGCTCCATTTTACAGTTTTACAGATGTCTGGAGCCAAGCAGAAAGAGATGAAGAGACTGATAAAAGTACATGTGGCAAATCTTTGGTATTTGGTATTAGATACACAGAGTTGGTATTAGAACACAGAGTCCCAGAGTGATTACTGTCTAGTGGGAAAGCCAGCTGGCCTGGCTACCTTGCAAGATGGTTAAAGGACATAAGCATGGATATTCATTCAAGACTGTCAGAAATTAGTTCAGAAATGAAATGAAAACCAAGGGCAAAGATACCATCTTGGTATAAATTTTAAAACCTGTCCTGATTAATGAAAGGGGTGTCTATTTCTTATCGACTTATTAGAAAAGCATGGAACCTGCTTGCTTTAAAATTCTAAAACATCTTCAGGCCCAACTCAGTATTCATTATTAATGTGGTGTACTTTTCTCAAAAGAATAATATTTTCACAAATGCTATTCCTGGCTTCAGTCACATATAGAAACATTGGAATGAGCACGACATGGTGTTTTGCCTTTTTTTTTTTTTAATAGGAACTGATAATGCATATGCTACAAACACCTCTAAAAATAATTTGCAATTGGCAGGCTGTTTCTTTAGTGTCTTCTCCTAGTCTTGGAGAGGAAGATTTAAAATTTAAATTTGATAAACTTGGTACCATTGGGAGTAAGGAGAAATTTTGCCAGCTTATAGGATCAGAATATGCATTAGTATTTATGTAATAATTGAGAGTGACTCAACGTGATTTTTCCCTGGCTAACATCAGAAATAAAAATAAAAATTTTGTCTCCTCCAGAGGGTGGTAGGCTTGAGTCAGCCACTGGTATGCATGACCTATGAGTCACCCACTGGTATCTTCCTCATCTTCCCAATCCCTGACCTGTGGGTTAGAAGTCAAGGATGCTTTTTTGGGGCATCCTTCATAGCTTCTTTTACCCTTTGGTATTTTTTTTTTTTTTTGGAATTTTATTTTATTTTTATATAGCAGGTTCTTATTAGTTATCTATTTTATACATATTATTGTATATATGTCAATCCCAATCCCCCAATTCATCCCACCACCAACCTCCCCCACCCTCACTCTGGGCTTTCCCCCCTTAGTGTCCATATGTTTGTTCTCTACATCTGTGTCTCTATTTCTGTCTTGCAAACTGGTTCACCTGTACCATTTTTCTAGATTCCACAAATATGCGTTAATACACAATACTTGTTTTTCTCTTTCTGACTTACTTCACTCTGTATGACAGTCTCTAGATCCATCCACGTCTCTACAAATGACCCAATTTCGTTCCTTTTTATGGCTGAGTAATATTCCGTTGTATACATGTACCACATCTTCTTTATACATTCGTCTGTTGATGGGCATTTAGGTTGCTTCCATGACCTGGCTATTGTAAATAGTGCTGCACTGAACATTGGGGTGCATGTGTCTTTTTGAATTATGGTTTTCTCTGGGTATGTGCCCAGTAGTGGGATTGCTGGATCATATGGTAATTCTATTTTTAGGTTTTTTAGGAACCTCCTTACTGTTCTCCATAGTGGCTGTATCAATTTACATTCCCACCAACAGTGCAAGAGGGTTCCCTTTTCTCCACACCCTCTCCAGCATTTGTTGTTTGTAGATTTTCTGATGATGCCCATTCTAACTGGTGTGAGGTGATATCTCATTGCAGTTTTGATTTGCATTTCTCTAATGATTAGTGATGTTGAGCAGCTTTTCATGTGCCTCTTGGCTATCTGTATGTCTTCTCTGGAGAAGGTCTTCTGCCCATTTTTTGCTTGGGTTGTTTGTTTTTTTAATATTGAGCTGCATGAGCTGTTTATATAATTTGGAGTTTAATCCTTTGTCCGTTGATTCATATGCAAATATTTTCTCCCATTCTGTGGGTTGTCTTTTCATCTTTTTTATAGTTTCCTTTGCTGTGTACAAGCTTTTAAGTTTCATTAGGTCCCATTTATTTTTGATTTTGTTTCCATTACTCTAGGAGGTGGGTCAAAAAGATCTTGCTTTGATTTATGTCAAAGAGTGTTCTTCCTATATTTTCCTCTAAGAGTTTTATAGTGTCCAGTCTTACATTTAGGTCTCTAATCCATTTTGAATTTATTTTTGCGTATGGTGTTAGGGAGTGTTCTAATTTCATTCTTTTACATGTAGCTGTCCTGTTATCCCAGCACCACTTATTGAAGAGACTGTCTTTTCCCCATTGTATATCCTTGCCTCCTTTGTCATAGATTAGTTGACCATAGGTGCGTGGGTTCATCTCTGGGCTTTCTGTTTTGTTCCATTGATCTATATTTCTGTATCTGTGCCAGTACCATATTGTCTTGATTGCTGTAGCTTTGTAGTATAGTCTGAAGTTAGGGAGCCTGATTCTTCCAGCTCCATTTTTTCCCCTCAGGATTGCTTTGGCTATTCAGGGTCTTTTGTGTCTCCATACAAATGTTAAGATTTTTGTTCTAGTTCTGTAAAAAATGCCATTGGTAGTTTTATAGGGATTGCATTGAATCTGTAGATTGCTTTGGGTAGTATAGTCATTTTCACAATATTAATTCTTTCAATCCAAGAACATGGTATATCAATCCATCTGTTTGTGTCATCTTTGATTTCTTTCATCAGTGTCTTATAGTTTTCTGAGTACAAGTCTTTTACCTCCTTAGGTAGGTTTATTCCTAGGTACTTGATTCTTTTTGTTGCAGTGGTGAATGGGAGTGTTTCCTTAATTTCTCTTTCAGATTTTTCATCATTAGTGTATAGGAATGCAAGATATTTCTGTGCATTAAATTTATATCCTGAAACTTTACCACATTAATTGATTAGCTCTTGTAGTTTTCTGGTGGCATCTTTAGGATTCTCTATGTATAGTATCATGTCATCTGCAAACTGCCAGTTTTACTTTTTCTTTTCCAATTTGTATTCCTTTTATTTCTTTTTCTTCTCTGATTGCCATGGCTAAGACTTCCCAAACTATGTTGAATAATAGTGGTGAGAGTGGACATCCTTGTCTTGTTCCCGATCTTAGAGGAAATGCTTTCAGTTTTTCACCATTGAGAATGATGTTTGCTGTGGGTTTGTCATATATGGCCTTTATTATGTTGAGGTAGGTTCCCTCTATGCCCACTTTCTGGAGAGTTTTTATCATTAATGGGTGTTGAATTTTGTCAGAAGCTTTTTCTGCATCTATTGAGATGATCATATGGTTTTTCTCCTTCAATTTGTTAATATGGTGTATCACATTGATTGATTTGTGTATATTGAAGAATTCTTGCATCCCTGGGATAAATCCCACTTGATCATGGTGTATGATCCTTTTATGTGTTGTTGGATTCTGTTTGCTAGTGTTTTATTTTGTTTTGTTTTGTTTTTGCGGTATGTGGGCCTCTCACTGTTGTGGCCTGTCCTGTTGCGGAGCACAGGCTCTGGACGTGCAGGCTCAGCGGCCATGGCTCATGGGCCTAGCTGCTCTGTGGTGTGTGGGATCTTCCAGGACCGGGCCACGAACCTGTGTCCCCTGCATTGGCAGATGGGCTCTCAACCACTGCGCCACCAGGGAAGCCCTGTTTGCTAGTATTTTGTTGAGGATTTTTGCATCTGTATTCATCAGTAATATTGATCTGTAATTTTCTTTTTTTGTAGTATCTTTGTCTGGTTTTGATATCAGGGTGATGGTGGCCTCATAGAATGAGTTTGGGAGTGTTCCTTCCTCCACAGTTCTTTGGAAGAGTTTGAGAATGGTGGGTGTTAGCTCTTCTCTAAATGTTTGATAGAATTCACCTGTGAAGCCATCTGGTCCTGGACTTTTGTTTGTTGGAAGACTTTTAATCACAGTTTCAATTTCATTACTTGTGATTGGTCTGTTCATGTTTTCTGTTTCTTCCGGGTTCAGTCTTGGAAGGTTATGCCTTTCTAAGAATTTGTCCATTTCTTCCAGGTTGTCCATTTTATTGGCATAGAGTTGCTTGTAGTAGTCTCTTAGGATGCTTTCTATTTCTGCGGTGTCTGTTGTAACTTCTCCTTTTTCATTTCTAATTTTATTGATTTGAGTCCTCTCCCTCTTTTTCTTGATGAGTCTGGCTAATGGTTTATCAATTTTGTTTATCTTCTCAAAGAGCCAGCTTTTAGTTTTATTGATCTTTGCTCTTGTTTTCTTTGTTTCTATTTCATTTATTTCTGCTCTGATCTTTATGATTTCTTTCCTTCTGCTAACTTTGGGTTTTTTGTTCTTCTTTCTCTAGTTCCTTTAGGTGTAAGGTTTATTTGAGATTTTTCTTGTTTCTTGAGGTAGGCTTGTATAGCTATAAGCTTCCCTCTTAGAACTGCTTTTGCTGCACCCCATAGATTTTGGATTGTTGTGTTTTCATTGTCATTTGTCTCTAGGTATTTTTTGATTTCCTCTTTGATTTCTTCAGTGATCTCTTGGTTATTTAGTAACGTGTTGTTTAGCCTCCATGTGTTTGTGTTTTTTACATTTTTTCCCCTGTAATTCACTTGTAATCTCATAACGCTGTGGTCAGAAAAGATGCTTGATATGATTTCAATTTTCTTAAATTTACTGAGGCATGATTTGTGACCCAAGATGTGATCTATCCTGGAGAACGTTCTGTGCGCACTTGAAAAGAAAGTGTAATCTGCTGTTTTTGGATGGAATGTCCTATAAATATCAATTAAATCTATCTGGTCTATTGTGTCATTTAAAGCTTCTGTTTCTTTCTTTATTTTCGTTTTGGATGATCTGTCTATTGTTGTAAGTGAGGTGTTAAATGTCCCCCACTGTTATTGTGTTACTGTTGATTTCCTCTTTTACAGCTGTTAGCAGTTGCCTTATGTATTGAGGTGCTCCTATGTTGGGTGCATATATATTTGTAATTGTTATATCTTCTTCTTGGATTGATCCCTTGATCATTATGTAGTGTCTTTCCTTGTCTCTTGTAACATTCTTTATTTTAAAGTCTATTTTATCTGATATGAGTATAGCTACTCCAGCTTTCTTTTGATTTCCATTTTCATGGAATATCTCTTTCCATCCCCTTACTTTCAGTCTGTATGTATCCCTGGGTCTGAAGTGGGTCTCTTGTAGACAACATATATATGGGTCTTGTTTTTGTATCCATTCAGCAAGCCTGTGTCTTTTGGTTGGAGCATTTAATCCATTCTTGTTTAAGGTAATTATTGATATTTATGTTCCTATGACCATTTTCTTAATTGTTTTGGGTTTGTTTTTGTAGGTCCTTTTCTTCTCCTGTGTTTCCCACTTTGAGAAGTTCCTTTAGCATTTGCTGTAGAGCTGGTTTGGTGGTGCTGAATTCTCTTAGGTTTTGCTTGTCTGTAAAGCTTTTGATTACTCCATCGAATCTGAATGAGATCCTTGCCGGGTGTAGTAATCTTGGTTGCAGGTTCTTCTCTTTCATCACTTTAAGTATATCGTGCCACTCCCTTCTGGCTTGTAGAGTTTCTGCTGAGAAATCAGCTGTTAACCTTATGAGAGTTCCCTTGTATGTTATTTGTCTTTTTTCCCTTGTTGCTTTCAGTAAATTTTCTTTGCCTTTAACTTCTGCCCATTTGATTACTATGTGTCTTGGTGTGTTTCTCCTTGGGTTTATCCTGTATGGGACTCTCTGCGCTTCCTGGACTTGGGTGGCTATTTCCTTTCCCATGTTAGGGAAGTTTTCGACTATAATCTCTCCAAACATTTTCTCGGGTCCTTTCTCTCTTCTGCTTCTGGGACCCCCATAATGTGAATGTTGTTGTGTTTAATGTTGTCCCAAAGGTCTCTTTGGCTGTCTTCATTTCTTTTCATTCTTTTTTCTCTATTCTGTTCCGCAGCAGTGAATTCCACCATTCTGTCTTCCAGGTCACTTATTTGTTCTTCTGCCTCAGTTATTCTGCTATTGATTCCTTCTAGTGTAGTTTTCATTTCAGTTATTGTATTGTTCACCTGTGTTTGTTTGTTCTTTAATTCTTCAAGGTCTTTGTTAAGCATTTCTTGCATCTTCTCCACCTTTGCCTCCATTCTTTTTCCGAGGTCCTGAATCATCTTCACTATCATTCTGAATTCTTTTTCTGGAAGGTTGCCTATCTCCACTTCATTTGGTTGTTTTTCTTTGGTTTTGTCTTGTCCCTTCATCTGGTACATAGCCTTCTGCCTTTTCATCTTCTTTGTCTTTCTGTGAATGTGGTTTTTGTTCCACAGGCTGCAGGATTGTAGTTCTTCTTGCTTCTGCTGTCTGCCCTCTGGTGGATGAGGCTATCTAAGAGGCTTGTGCAAGTTTCCTGATAGGAGGGACTGGTGGTGGGTAGAGCTGGCTGTTGCTCTGGTGGGCAGAGCTCAGTAAAACTTTAATCTGCTTGCCTGCTGATGGGTGTGGCTGCATTCTCTCCCTGTTGGTTGTTTGGCCTGAGGCAACCCAACACTGGAGCCTACCTGGGCTCTTCAGTGGGCCTAATGGCAGACTCTGGGAGGGCTCACACCAAGGAGTACTTCCCAGAACCTCTGCTGCCAGTTTCCTTGTCCTCATGGTGAGCCACAGCCACCCTCCACCTCTGCAGGAGACCCTCCAACACTAGCAGGTGGGTCTGGTTCAGTCTCCCCTGGGGTCACTGCTCCTTCCCCTGGGTCCCGATGCGCACACTACTTTGTGTGTGCCCTCCAAGAGTGGAGTCTCTGTTTCCCCCAGTCCTGTCGAAGTCCTGCAGTCAAATCCTGCTAGCCTTCAAAGTTTGATTCTCAAGGAATTCCTCCTCCTGTTGCCGGACCCCCAGGTTGGGAAACCTGACATGGGGCTTAGAACCTTCACTCCAGTGGGTGGATTTCTGTGGTATAAGTGTTCTCCAGCCTGTGAGTCACCCACCCAGCAGTTATGGGATTTGATTTTACTGTGATTGTGCCCCTCCTACAGTCTCATTGTGGCTTCTCCTTTGTTGTTGGATGTGGGGTATCTTTCTTGGTGAGTTCCAGTGTCTTCCTGTCAGTGATTGTCCAGCAACTAGTTGTGATTCTGGTGTTCTCGCAACAGGGGGTGAGAGCACGTCCTTCTGCTCTGCCATCTTGGTTCCTGAGTAGGCACATTCTAAATGTTAATTGTGTTACCTTTGCTATGGTGGTAGATAGTCTACATATATAATTTTTCATTTTTATCTTGATGGCCAATTGCTCAAAATTTAGAAAAGAATGGTTAATACCAGTGCTTTTTGATAGATTCTGAAATTTTTTTAACTTACATTTAAATTATATAAAAATAAAGATTTCACCTTGAAGAGACAACCATTCGGAGGGATAAATTATCCATTTGCCAGTGGATAAAGGAGGCAGTTTAATCAAAGAGAACATTCGTTACTCTTGAAAACCGCCTTTGATGATGAGGAAACATAAGACCGCATTTCCTCCTTAGGAAAAAGTCTGGTGGATAAAGGCCCTCTTGTTCTATAGCTTGATTATTCTTAAGGGAAATGTATTTTGAAAAGCATTTGCTACATGCCCTACTATGTGCCGGGCTCTGCCAGGGGAATAATATAAAGATTACTGAGGCATAGTGAAATTATTATGTACAAGACCATCCCAGCTTTTCAGATCACAGTTTGTGCAGAATTGTGTATGAGTTCTCCTTGAGAGGCTACAGAGATCGTCCCATAATGCTGCTCTTGCTTAAGATGTCTTTGAAATCTCTCTTTGGAATTTGCCTTTGGAGCCATTTTGCTGAAGATTTTTTACACTGATGGTATTTATTTTTTATTTTTTTGAATTTTATTTTATTTATTTTTTATACAGCAGGTTCTTATTTGTTATCTTTTTTTTTTTTTTTTTTGTGGTACGCAGGCCTCTCACTGTTGGTGGCCTCTCCTGTTGCGGAGCACAGGCTCCGGACACGCAGGCCCAGTGGCCACGGCTCACAGGCCCAGCCGCTCCACGGCACATGGGATCTTCCCAGACCGGGGCATGAACCCGTGTCCCCTGCATCGGCAGGCGGACTCCCAACCGCTGCGCCACCAGGGAAGCCCTAGTTATCTATTTTTTACATATTAGTGTCTATGTGTCAATCCCAGTCTCTCAATTCATCCCACTGCCACCACCCCTCCCGCCCCTTTCCCACCTTGGTGTCCATACATTTGTTCTCTGCATCTGTGTCTCTGTTTCTGGTATTTATTCTTGGAAGGTGGATTTGATTCGGGGAACTGGCCGAGAACTGTTCATCACTATGTTTGCCACATAGGTGACAATCAAACTGGCTAGAATAATGTTTAGTTAAAAATAAGCCAGGACCATGAGGACTGTGGAGCATTGGCTAATTCATGCCCTTTCTAAAGGCTTTTGTTGTTAGGTGCTATGTGAGAATGCAAGCCAACTGTTGTTCATTTCTCCAGAGAAACTGAAATTCCCCATTTTGGGTGAAATCTCCCAATTTAAAATATGACAGTTGCTTACCTTTTTTTTTTAACTCTTATGGAAACAAAACCCTAATCTCTGTTCCAAAGTTTACTTATCTTATTTAAGATAAGGACTAAAACCAAGGATGACAATTTAAGGTATAGTTGCACATTGCGCAATGCATGTTTCCTCAAAAAAGAACATGTAGAGCACATATAATTAAATCAAGTTCTAAGTGCATCGGAGATACTTGTGATTTAAAGGAGGCCCATGATGAATCCTTTTGTCCTGTGAAGAATTATTCCCAGTTTTGTTTTGATAAATTATTATCGAAGGGATAGAACAAGACTGTAGAAAGAGTAAAGAGCAAAGGCAGTGGCGTCATACATATATGTATCATATACTAGGTTTGCGACACAAATTTTGTGGACAAAACCTTATATCATTTTTGTGCAAATTAAATCAGATAATGTATTTAATACAGTTTTAGTGAAAATTAAGTGATATATTTAAGCAAAAAAAAAAAAAAAAAGCCAGGACCATAAGTAATATGACAGGTTTTCTTGTATGTCATGTAAACTGATTTTAGGGATGAAGGCGGCTCCAAAAGAGGCATTCTGTAAGTTTTTCACTCAAAACCGGTATCACTGGAATATATTTGTAGCTTCCCAACAGAGTGTTGCTTTGAAAGGAGTGGTGCTCATCTGTGCATATGTTATAATATGTGTCCTTTTAAACCCAGTTGTTTGTTTATTTTTTCCTTCCAAATGTATGGCCTTCTACCAAGCTCAGAGATATATTTCTTCCGAGAAAATGAAACAAGTTAGATCTACTCTAAGGAGACTTTAACGGGAAAAAGTACACGTTTATACCAAGTTCTTTAAAGTTACCTGAACTGCAAACAATTGCCTCATTGTTGACTATGATTATTTTACCATGATTTAGGGGCAAATAAATTGCCCATCCATTGTTGAACATTAGAATTAAAGAGTTCTATGGTGTGGCCTGTTGACCTCATTCAAGCATTCCACAAATACATACATCTTTTGAGGCCAGCTGTATGCCAGGTATTATCAGGCACTTGTGATGATGATAATGATGATACAAACATGCATCACCTCAAGGAAGCCCGATATGCAAGAATACAAACTTATGCAACAAGTAACTTGAGTGTATTTAATAGTAGTATTGTCAATTATCTCTTTCCTTAAAGGATAATTTGGAGTTCTATGAAGTGGCACGTCTCTCTAGTGCATTTGAAATATAGTTCATCCTATGACCACTGGAATATGTATACACTCTTGGGGAAACACGTCTCTGCCATAGCACCTGGTTGCCATGTGTGTGGTCCCTGAGGTCCAAGGATCAATCTCAGAGCACATCTTTACCAAATACTAAGTAAGTCTTTGTTAGATTGATGTTCTTGGCTCTAGAGGGAGGCTCTGAGGTTGTTGTCACATTTCATCACCTCTTAAGGATGCTATCTGGGGAAGTAGGGACAGCAGTGCCACTGGGATCAGAAGACACACTTTCTAGTCCCAGCTCTGCTCTCTCCTTAGTTGTCACTTGACCTAAGCCTCAATTTTCTCACCTTCTAAGGGAGACCTATAACATGGTTTTATTCACAGCCTTGTTGTGGGGAATGTGAGAGATGGGGTACGTGAAAGCATTCTGGGAACTGTGGATGTGAGTCCTTGAGGTCTTCATTGTCCTGATAGTGAAGCCTTGTCTGCACTGAGATGGGAGGAGCTGTCTTGCCCTTGGAGTCCTGTAGCACTTTGTTTCGTGGCTCTTTGCCCTTAGCACTCTTCCTCCTATGGGTTATTTGTGTATCTTATCTTCTGAGGTCAAGCTTTGCAAGGTCAGAGATTGTAGCGCTGTTCCCCTTACCCCCAAGCATTCTGTCTTCCCACTTCCTGTGTTACTAACAAAATCTCTTTATTTCTCTGAGTTGCCAAAGTTTTTCTCTGGGAGGCTAGGTCCATGTTTTTCTCCAGGCAGAGGCTGATAAGTGCCTGAGGCAGTCATTTACTTTCAGAATGTGGTTAGTTTAACTCCAGAGTGTTACCTCCGAAGCTGAAACTTCCAGGGAAAGGTGGTCACCGCATCTTTCCTGAGCGGGCTGTGTGTGCTGCCTTGATACACCAGGCTCTGTGATAGCGTGAAGGAACCAGAAGACAAAGCATTGAACTTCCAGTAGTTTATAATTTTAGAGGTAGAACATAGGGTAATTGATTGGTTTAGAAGATACAGGGAATGACTAAGGAACACATGCAAAATAATAATGTTAAATTTCGATGTTCATTTTTGATTAAAATTTTTTTTTAATTGTATAGCTTTAAAAATTGAAAGCAGAGGGCTTCCCTGGTGGCGCAGTGGTTGGGAGTCCGCCTGCTGATGCAGCGGACACGGGTTTGTGCCCCGGTCCGGGAAGATCCCACATGCCACGGAGCGGCTGGGTCCGTGAGCCATGGCCTCTGAGCCTGCGCGTCCGGAGCCTGTGCTCCGCAACGGGAGAGGCCACAACAGTGAGAGGCCTGCGTACCGCAAAAAAAAAAAACAAAAACAAAAACAAAATTTGAAAGCAGACCAGTGGTTGCCCTGGATTGGGCGGGGGAACAGGGTGGGAGGGAATGATGACAAAGGGGCAGACAGAGACGTTGGGGGTTAACGGATATGTGTATTATCTTGGTTGTGGTAATTGTTTCACAGATATATACCTATATCAAATTGTAACAAGATGCATACCAAAATATATGCAGTTTATTGTATGTCAAGTATACTTCAGTAAGGTTGGTAAAAATTGTACAGTTTCATTATTCTGAAAGGAGGGAAATTTTGGAAAAGAGATTTTGCTGTAGAGAATAGCATTCTAGAAAAAACCAAACACAGTCCAAGTTGTTATGTTTTGTTTCGTTTTTTTTTTTTTTCCTTCACAAATTCTCTATTTTGGGCTAATTGGTGATTTCACAACATGTAAAAGTAGTCTGAACTCTTTAGAAGTTCTTTTAAATTTGTAATCTAGGTAGTAGACATGGTTTTAGAAAATAGTGTGCATATGTTTCTTCTGTAAGTTGCACACAAGCCTCCTCCACCCCTCAGGGGAGCTTGTCCCTTAATGGAATTTTGCAGGAACTCCTAAACAGTGTGGCCAGGGCCCAGGGTCTCAGAGTCGAGGATGTTGTCAGCTCTGTTATTCAAGGTCACAAAGTTAAAGCCCATTTCAAAAATACTTGTGGAATTCAGCTCAGGAAGAGCTTTGCTTCTCTGGATGGAAACAGTATGTATTCTCCTTTCTGATAACTGTAACAGATGCTACTCCTTTCTTCTTTCTGGCCCTCAAGAAACTCAGAGGTAAGCTTACTTGAAGCTTAGTTCTAACAGCCATAGTCTGCATACTTGTGTTCATATTTCCACTGGTCTTGAGTTTCTATTCTATTTATATTTCCCTGTCTTAAGACTGTATATTTTTGAATATTGATACCTTTATATGTTCTTGACAGAAATCCCCTAAAATCTTTTTGTAATTGGTCAGAGAATGAATTCTATGATTTAATCTGTTGATTTTTCTTTGGGCAAGGGGTACTTGGGCCTGAAAAACCAGAGATTATAGTAAATTTGAAAAACCAATATGTTTCCTTAGGTTTAAACATGATCAGTCCTCAGATTTGCCCCTGACCTTAGGAATTAATTCTCTTGGTCCCAAGTTTTAACTAGGTGTGAATTTCTTATGAACAATAATCATATTTAAACCCTCCACCCAAAAAAGAAAAGAAGCCACTTAATTAACAGTGATTATTGAGTATCAGTGTCTCCTCCAAAAGTAAAATGTTTCTCTCTCTCTCTCCCTCTCTCTCCCTCCCTCTCTCCCTCCCTCTCTCTCTCCCTCCCTGTCTCTCTCTCTCTCCCCTTCTCTCTCTCCTTCCCTCTCTCTCCCCTT
>NW_006796149.1:1479843-1505280 GCF_000442215.2 Lipotes vexillifer
CTCTCTCTCCCTCCCTCCCTCTCCCTCTCTCTCTCTCTCTCTCTCTCTCTCTCTCTCTGTCTCTCTCTCCCTCATCATGCAGATGGCTAACTCCAGCCCTCTCAGCCCCTTTTCTTCCTTCCCTTCACTACCACAGGAGCTGTTGAAGAAAAAAAGAAGTTAGATTAAATAAAATCCTACACTGTTTCAAAATAGAAGAAACCATGAAAATAATGCTAATAAGTTTTTCTTGTCAAGGTCCCTTCCAGAAAAGGCTCTAGGTGGCCCCGACTGCTTGAATTTTTTCACTTAACTTTGTTACTCTGCCTAAATTTCTAGTAATTAGGTGTTTTGGTAAGAATTTTCTTTCAAAAACAGAGATACTTCTGAGACTCTAAAGGTGTTAATAGTCGTATACAAGTAATTGTAGATTTTTAAAAAGCATTTTGCTCCTCACACATAGCTGGGGGCAGAAGATCCTAGAGAAAGAATTCATTTCTGAAGATGAGTATACTTTGGGGGAGAACTGGCCTGGTAAGCATTACAGTAAAAGACTCTGGACAGAATAAGGGTACTTGGGGTCTTAGAATGGAGGTAGAAAGTAGGGCAGGCTTGCAGAAAGGTGAGAGGATGCTGAAGACCCTCCTCAACATATTTTATAATGTTCTCTAAGGCTGACCCAGTATTCACGAAAGCATTCATACCTTTTCTCTGCTTTCTGCACCGGAGTTCCAAGATCCAGAATTCAGGCTAATATTCTTAGTGAATACTTGGGTTATATTATGGGTTAAGTAGATTTGTGTATAAAGCTAGCCACCATTTATTCTCTTATACCTACCACTTAGGTTGATTTCAAGTTATACTTTAGTGATTTTCAAAGTGTCCTTTTTTAGATCCCTGGTGTCACAAACTGTAATAATGGTAGCAATTGTTGTTGTAAGAGGGTGTAGTAGTAATATTTTCTATGGAAAAATTTAGAACTTAATAGGTGCCAGGTATTGTTCTAGTTATGGATATTCACTCATTTAAAGATATTTATTAACCCCATTTTACAGATGATGAAACTGAGGAACAGATAAGTAACTTAGTTTCCCAAGGTCAAATGGCTACTAAGTAGCAAAGCCTTGATTTGAACCTAGACTCTCTAGATCCAGTTAGGGCTGATAACTGTTATGCTGTCTCAGTAGGATTGAGGTTTTCCACAGCTAAAATAAAATTATAAAGTCCCCCTTAATCCACAGAAAAAGTTAACAATATATAGAATTTTCTAGGTTTTAAGCTTTATGTCTCAAATCTTTGTATCCTGAACCACAGTTAACCAATGAATGAACAAGTGGCAAATTAATATTAATAATACAAATATGCATCACTGTATACTGAGGGTTTAGCCAAACAACCCACAATAAACTATGTTGTTGCTGATGAAGCTAAGTAATTTGTAGTCAAAAAGCAAAAATAGGAGAATTGCAAACATAAGTAACTCAAGACACGCACGGGTTATTAGGCATCCTTCCCCCCCAATTTACAGAAATTCCCACTATCTGTAAATGTTCTGCAACAGTTCCAGGCGTTGTTTGGCAGTCAGACTGCTTAGCATAATTTTGAATAAAAGTCATTCGCAAACTCTAGTAATGTACTGATTTTAGTAAACCTAATCAACTTACTAAATAAGTTATGCGACTTACTCATGCACAAAAACAAAACAAAGACCGTGAACTTGGACTGTCTCTTCCTCCATCCATGAGGGCTGATGGAGGAACTTGGGTTTGTCACAGTTTGCTGCTCATCTGGAAGCCCCCTCATGGCTCATCTGTGGACTGTGGGCCATAGTTTGAGAATCCCTGCTTTAAAGGAAAAAAACCTTTTATACCTTTTATTGAAGATATTCTGTTAATGTCATGGAGCTTGAATTTTCTCAGTGATAGCATTGTTTAATAGGGCTTCCTGTTTTCCTTCTTTATAACAAATAATATTTCTCACTTTAAGCAAAATAAGAATAATCTTTCCTTGAAATAATGTCTGGGATTTGCTTCAAAATATCCCAAAGGGTGGGGAACTGGGAATGAGTTGGGAATGGAGGGGGGGGAATAGATAAGAGGTGTGGTAAGGAGGAGATAGCTGTGAAAGCCGGGTGACACAGGGGATTCATCCACTGTTCTCTCTACTTTTCTGCATCTTAGGACATAAAAGTCAACAACAACAACAAAACCCTCCTTGACCCCCATCCTACCTACTTCATTTCTCCGCTCTCTTTCATAGCAGAGCTTCTAGGAAGAACTGTCTATATAAGCCATTTCTCTTTCCTCATCCTCCACTCTGTTCAACCACTTCGTTTAGCTTCCATCCCATCAGTCCACTGCAGGTACCTCTGTCAAGGGCACCATTGATCTCCATCTTGCCATATATGCGGTTAATTCTTTTTTTTTTTTTTTGCGGTATGCGGGCCTCTCACTGTTGTGGCCTCTCCCGTTGCGGAGCACAGGCTCCGGACGCGCAGCCTCAGCGGCCATGGCTCACGGGCCCAGCTGCTCCGCAGCATGTGGGATCTTCCCGGACGGGGGCTCGAACCTGTGTCCCCTGCATCAGCAGGCAGACTCTCAACCACTGCGCCACCAGGGAAGCCCGATTCTTCTTTTCTCATGTTAGTTGACTTTCAGCAACATTTGCTTTAATAGGTCACTTTTTCCTTCTTGGAATATTTTCTTTTCTTGGCTGACATCAACTCAGACTTGTTTTTTCTGCACCTCACTGGTTGTTCCTCCACCTCCTGGCCTCTGGCTATTGGAAAGCCTCTTGGGACTTCTCTATACTCTTTCTCTGGGTAATCTTAGTGGGTCCTATTGCTTTACCTACCTTCTGTGTACTAACTTACATCTTTAACCCTGACTTCCAGACTTGAAGTCTGAGAGGCATCTCAAATTTAATGTATCCAAATCAGAACTCTTAATCTTACTCCTCCTTTCTCCATCATACCTGTGCCTCCCCGTTATCCACATCTCAGTAAATAACCCCACTATATACCCAACTGCTTGATCCCCAAACCTCCGTGTCATCCTTGATTGCTCTCCCCTTTATCTCCCACATCCAGTCTATCATGATCACATACTGAAATACCCCCGCATTTACCCAGATCCATCTTCTCTCCTCTCCGCTCCCACCCAGTCCAAACCTCTGGTCACTCACTGGACTTCCACATCGCCTCCTAACCTGCCTGTCTGCTTCTATGCTTGCCCCTGCAGTCTACCCGAGATAGCAGCTGGAGGGGTCTCTTTAAACAGAAATGTCCCTCCCCTGCTTAAAATCCTCCATCACCTTCTTCTCGAACTTAGAAGAAATTCCAAACTCCTTTATGCTGGTGGCTCCTGCCTGCGTCTGTCCCTTACCTCTTATCACTCTCCCATGGCTCACTACTTAAGTCAGATCAGATATTTCTGATCTTCACATATCCCAAGCGGGGATCTTACCTCAAGTCTTTGCAGTTCTCTCCTCTCTCGCTGGAATACAGGCCACTATATAAGGCTGGCTTCCTCTCATTATTTAGGCCTCAGCTCAAGCCCCCTCTCCCAGGAGGTTTTCCCTGACCACCCTATCTAAAGCACCCTAGCCCCAGGTCACACTCTAGCCCATACCTAAAACAGTATCTGGAATATATGGAGACCGATACTTATTGCATGAATGAGCAAACAAATGACTTTAGTTTCTGATTCCCCATCAAAGAACTTGGCTCCCAAGAGCTTATTTAAGCAGCCTTATCCTTACTTCTTGCCCCATCCTCATCCCCTGCTCATCTGAATGCTGTGCTTGCGTACTGGGTAAACCTTGTTCAACATTCCTTTTTATCTTCCTTTTATAAATTTATTTATTTTATTTAGTTATTTTTGGCTGCGTTGGGTCTTCGTTGCTGCACGCGGGCTTTCTTTAGCTGTGGCGAGCGGGGGCTACCCTTCACAGTGGTGTGCAGGCTTCTCATTGTGGTGGCCTCTCTTGTTGCAGAGCACAGGCTCTAGGCACACGAGCTGCAGTAGTTGTGGCACGTGGGCTCAGTAGTAATGGCTCGCGGGCTCTAGAGCGCAGGCTCAGTAGCTGTGGCGCACGGGCTTAGTTGCTCCGCAGCATGTGGGATCTTCCCGGACCAGGGATCAAACCTGTGTCCCCCGCATTGGCAGGCGGATTCTTAACCACTGCGCCACCAAGGGAAGACCCTTGTACAACATTCTTAAGTACGTTAAAGAAATACTGTACTTTAGGATCTTTGTGATTTCAGATTGTATCTGGGGTGCCACCTGGAGAGGTCTTGTCCCGTTTCCCAGTTTCTCAAAGACTGTTTCATGGTTGCTTGCATCTCTTCTTCTCCAGCAGTATTTGAACTTCACACCCTTCATCAGCAGAGCTAGGACCTTTCCTTCCTCAGAACAAAGAGCAACAGAGATCTGTCAGTTCCATTTACTCTTTGATCTAAGACACACTTGTTTCTTATCTTTCTCTGCCTGTTTTTTCGTTGTCAATTTGCTCCTTCCTTTCCCTTCCCCTCTGTTTTTCTCTTCCTACAGAAAACAACTCATAAATTTCTAGTTTAGTGAGATCAGGTGCTAGAAAGACCATTTCCCAGGCTTGTCTATATAACTGAAAACTATGCTTACATCCTAATTTTAATATAATTGAGCAGCCTTCTGTAAAATAGCTAGAGCAAGGGTAAAGTTATGAATCTGACTGTCAGGTCTGACCCAGGGATTTGAGCAAATTCTTGTCTTCTCAGAAGAGGGCTTAAGGAAACTCCTGACCAAAGTGAAATCCTTTCTTATGTCTCAGAGTAGATCAATACTTGAAGAGTCTTCTGGACTGGGGATAAGTTGGAATCACCAAATTTTGTTTACTTATCTAATGAGTATTAGTAACAGCTATCTGTGTCTACTTGATGAAATGGTTGGGAGGTTAAAGTTTTTTCTTTCCTGAAGACTTTAGGCTCTTTCTCAAAGAATTATATCTTAAGGGAAAACTTTATATAAAGCTTAGCCATTGGGTTTTTTTTTTCCTGCCACAGCTAACAATTTTGTACTTGACATTCTTTGCATGGTATACATAGAAGACTGTTCTTTTGTCAAGATCATTCTTTATGAATTTCCATATAAAAATCATCTGAATAATACTTCTTCCTTATAAATGTTAAGTATTTACTATTAGATCATTGAAAACATTTTTATGGGGCTAGAACTTTCCTTGTCAAGGTTATAATTTTTCTTAAGAGTTTTTACTTGAAGCCCCTGTTTCCTAAGGCCCTAGGGTTAATGGGTCTCTTTGACATTAATAATTTTAATTTTGCTTGTTTATATCCCTTCTGCCTCTATTAGAGCTCCAGCCCTTTGCAAATCTCTCTTCTGCCCTTGAGCTTAGCCCTGAGGGCATGTGACATGTCCTGGCACCACCTCTGCTACTTGTACTGGCCACTGTTGCATCCCTTGGCACAGCTGCTGCTCCCACTGGGATCAGCCCCTCCTCTCAAATATAAATTTTAGCTAAGGAAGCTAGGCAAAATGGAAATGCTATCATCTGAACATCTGGAATTTACTTTATGAAGGAAATAACCTTGGAGAAAACACCTTGATGAGTGTTTGAGAAAGAATATGAGGCCCCAAAGGCCTGCATGTTGGCAGAGCTACTCTGTGAGAGTCCAGGGGAAGCATTTATTGGTTGTTGAGAGAGGGAGGGGGGATAACATGCAAGAACAAAAGAGAGGGGAGGGAGGAGGACGGACAGAGCATCAGCTAAATGCAGGAGGTTGTGGGGAGGACCATGCTGCCACTGTTCCTTGTGATCCCCAACTTTTCTGTGAGGTCTCCTCTGCCTGCGCATGCCTGGCATGGAGTGGATTTCAGGGGTGAAGCTGGAGATGCAGAGATTCACATCACAGTTGATGCAGTACAGTGTGGAGACAACACTCATACGATCAGGAGCCCAGAAAGTAAAGGAGGCCCTGAGAACATAATTTCACCAAATGTTGAGAAGGGCTTTGGGATCTCAGAGGGCATAGAGTTCACGGAGGCTTGAGCCAATTTCTTGAAGGTCAGTGAGGGCCCCAGCTAACATCTGGGCTACATCTAGGTAGTTCCTGGTATACTTTTGGCCAAGGAATTTTACCACTACTGCAATAGGTATCTCAACTACTAATACTGTATTTTATGTGTGTTTGGTGTGTTTGTATATCTGTAATTCTATTAAAAATTTCTTTATTGCACAAATAACATTAGAACAATTCATAACTATGTACCAAGAACAATATCAAATCAAAAGACAAAGGGGGGCTTCCCTGGTGGCGCAGTGGTTGAGAGTCCGCCTGCCGATGCAGGGGACACGGGTTCGTGCCCCGGTCCAGGAGGATCCCACATGCCGCGGAGTGGCTGGGCCCGTGAGCCATGGCCGCTGAGCCTGCGCATCCGGAGCCTGTGCTCCGCAACGGGAGAGGCCACAACAGTGAGAGGCCCGGTAACCGCAAAAAAAAAAAAAAAAAGACAAAGGGACACATTCATCCAAATGTGTCTCAAATGTCTGGCAGAAGGTCTTCAGGGCAGAGCTATGTGAATAGAGAGCCCAAGGGGATACAGTTCCTGTCTTTCAGCAGCTCTCGGATTTGAGTCCACAATCCCAGCACCATGTGAATCAGCTTTTTTTGTTTTTCCATTCTAGGAACATCTTTCAGGCTTTGCGTAATTTATTAAGGGAACCAGTAAAGTTCTGTGCAAGAACAGAAACAGTCTTTTCCCACAACGTGTAAGCCTCAGTCGAAGTGTCACCTCCCTCACCACTCTGCTTAAGCATCCCTGAGACTCCTCCTGGTCAACTCAGTTGCTTTCTCTTCCCTGGTGGGGTAGCACTTTGTATATTTCTCAGTTTCTATACTTGGCACATTATTTGTAATTGGTTACATGTATTTGTCTTTGTTTCCCAGGAGGTTGTACCTATCTTGAAGGCAGGAAACTGTATCTTGTCTGTATTTTGTGGCTCCCGGGAAATATTTGCTGAATGAATGTTTTTGGGGACATGAGTAAGGATATAGTAGAAGCAAAAGTGTTTTCATTTTCTTCCTCCTGGAATGAAGGATAAGCGAAGAGGTGTAGTGAGAAATAAGATTGATGGAGTAAAAGAAAGACTATGTCAGTCACTGTTCTAAGCATTTTATATATAATAACTCGTTCATGCCTTACAACAACCCTATGAGATAGCGATTATCATCCTCCAATTTTTTTTTTTTTTTTTTGCAGAACACGGGCCTCTCACTGTTGTGGCCTCTCCCGCTGCGGAGCACAGGCTCCGGATGCGCAGGCTCAGCGGCCATGGCTCACGGGCCTAGCCGCTCCGCGGCATGTGGGATCTTGCCGGACCAGGGCACGAACCCGTGTCCCCTGCATCGGCAGGTGGACTCTCAACCACTGAGCCACCAGGGAAGCCCATCCTCCATTTTATAGGGGAAGAAACTAAGACACAGGTCAAGTGACTTGCTCAAAGTCACACAGCTAATAGGTGCCAGTTGGGATCTGAACTCCACAGACCGGACTCTTTTTTAATTACTTTTATTTCTAGCTGCATTGGGTCTTTGTTGCTGTGCGTGGGCTTTCTCTACTTGTGGCCAGCGGGGGCTACTCTTCGTTGCGGTGCACGGGCTTCTCATTGAGGTGTCTTGTCTTTGTTGCGGAGCATGGGCTCTAGGCATGTGGGCTCAGTAGTTGTGGCTCGCAGGCTGTAGAGCGCAGGCTCAGCAGTTGTGGCACATGGGCTTAGTTGCTCTGCAGCATGTGGGATCTTCCCGGACCAGGGCTTGAACCTGTGTCCCCTGCATTGGTAGGCGGATTCTTAACCACTGTGCCACTAAGGAAGCTCCACAGACTGGACTCTTAACTGTTATTCTTTCTCTATAAGGATGGAAGAGACTGCGAGAGCTCAGGTCCTCAACAGGTATTACTGGCCAGGTCACAGCTGTTGCTATTACTGCAATATCACTAAAGAGCTAAACTGAACCACATGGCTGATTCCTTTTGCAAGCTTTCCCCTACTTAACGCTGAGATAGTGAGGACAGGTGAGTCCTAGGAAAGCAGGCCGAGGAATTTCTCTCTGTGGCCCCGGGAATGCCGGCAGCCCACCCGAGGTCTTGTAATCTGGCTCTGTAGCCCTCTTCCAGCTTGCAAAAGAGAAAGGGACTCCAGGAACAGAATTCTGAGAGCATAGGTGGGGACAGAGCGAGGGATGGAGAAGGGGCGTGTATTCCCACCTGTCTGTGTTTTGGTTTCCTTATCTTACAATGAATGGCTTGAACTAGATTATTCTTTCTCAACCTGGGGTCTAAGGACCCAGGGGATCCAAAAGTTCTGTGAGAGCTATTAGGTATTTTTATTTAAACGTTAACTAAGAAATTAGTATAACCTTTTTTGGGATCTTCTTCTAAGGGACTCCTACCTCTTGATTTCAGTTTCTAAAGTTGCCTTTGTGATGGTGACTGTGTTGGGTGTGTATCAGTCACTAAAGCAGCCACGTTCAGGCGTTTTGAAATAGTTTACATTTTAACCCAGCACACACATCCATGTGAATATAAATGCAACAAAACATTTCCTAAAGTATTATTTACCCTTTTACAAAGGAAGTACCTATTGTTCCCCTCCCTTCCCCAACTAGTCACGGCCCACAGACTTCAGTTAGAAACACTATGGCATTCAACGGTGAGCATGTCTGGGCTGCTCTCTTCTTTTGCAGTGGAAACTTTCCACTGAAAGACATATTATAGAATAAATCTTCAGTTTCTTAACTGATTTCAGAGATTTCAGTAACTTAAGAAACGGAGTCATTGACTTGAAGTTATGAGAAGAAAACTAAGGTATAAAATAATGACTTTTGTTCTGGATTACTGAGGAAAATACACAAGCAATTTAATCTGTTTATGTCTGTGAATCAGAATGACAGTTGATTCTTGAACAACATGGATTTGAACCATGCAGGTCCACTGATTCGCGGATTTTTTTCAATAAATATGTACTGCAGTACTACACGATCTGTGGTTGGTTGAATCTGCAGATGCAGAACCACTGATGGGGAATGGGGTACGGAGGGCCGAGGGCTAACCGTAAAGTTATATGCAGATTTTCAACTGCTTGGGAATTGGCGCCCTTAACCCCCACCTTGTTCAAGGGTCAACTGTACTCACCCCCAAAAAGCTAAATCAGAATCTCTTTGCTGTAAGAAAAGCAAAGTTTTGTAGCAGAGGTCAGGAAACAGTTACATCGAAGCAACCTGGGCCACAGCACCCAGTGCTGTATTTATTTGCTTTGTGAGTAGATATAGTGCATGGGTCCCATCTCTGAATACACCAGCTTACAGCATTCATTAGCAGATAATGTGGTAACAAGTGGATAGGGGTTTTTTTTTTTCATTACACTTAAATTTTTTATGTTATTTATTTTGGAATACACTATTAAGGTGGATTGATCATTTGTCTTTTACGTTTTTGCACATTCTGGATTTGGGTAATTTTATTCTTGTGATGGTGGTTAATACATTCTTCCATTCCCTATATTTCCTATAAACTAGTAGTTGGATCTAGAGGCTTGATTAAATTTAGGCTAAATAGTTCAGGCAAGGATACTGCATTGGTGCTGCTGTATGCTCTCAAATATATCACATCAGGAGGTACATAAAGCTAGGCAGTCCCATTTGTAATGCAGGGAGGAGGCCCACCTCTTCAACCTGTTCACCCACCTAGTGCTGTTTGTGAGCAAGAGAAGAAATATCTACTGTATTTGCACTTACCTTAACAAATACACTTTCTCTCTTAGTCATTCCACATCCACCTTTTGGCATTAAGCATCTAAAACCATCCAAAAAACTGTAAGTGCCTTGCAAGTGCCTTGCCTTACCAATAAGCTGTTAGCAAGTCTTAACTCAGGAGATGTCTCCCCTGGCATTCTGAGAAGCACAACTCTCAAATTACTTCCAGCTGAAACGGAAAATAAACACAACAAAATAGAAACTCATCTGTGGTCGGCAGAATAATGATCCTACCACCCCCAAAGTTGTACGTGTCTTAATCTCCAGGACCTGGTGATACGTTACCTTATCTGGCAAAAGAGACTCTTCAGAGGTGACTGAGGGTACTCATTTTGAGATGAAGGGATTATCCTGGATTATCTTGATGCACCCATTTTAATCACATGACAAAAAAGTAGAAAAGGAAGGCAGAGGAGTGGGTCAGAGAGATGTGATGTGAGGATTTGACCCACTGTTGTAGTCTTTGAAAATGGAGGAAGGGGCCATGAGCCAAAGAATGCAGGCAGTCTCTAGAAGCTGGAGAAGGCAAGGGAACAGAATCCCTCCTAATGCTTCCAAAAAGGAACACAGCCTTGCTGATGCCTTGAATTTTAGCTCAGTGAGATCTATGTCAGACTTCTGCCTTACATAACTGTTAGATTAAATTGCTAGGCTTGTAGTCATTTGCTATGGCAGCAATAGAAGACTTGTGTACCATCCCACAAAAAAACCCACAAAACACTTAAATTTTTATCTATCTACCTATCTATCTCTGTACAGTACTCACATTTAAAGGTCCTTAGTGCCTAGTATTGATCCCTGGAAACTTGGGTACTTACTTAATGCATTTTGACAAGATGGATGTCAATGGGCATGTTCCTCAGTAGCTGAAACATATCCAGGCTGTTAAAATGATGCCAGACATTCAGGGGCAAATGGTAGCAAGTATAACAATACTGGAAATAGACAAAATAGAGTTCAAGGTGAAAGCACCAAATATATGAAAGATATTGGTCATGTTGATAAAATTTACAGTTGATAAAATTTGCAGTATGCAAAGAAGTGCTAAGAGATACACTGTGAACCTGATAA
Source organism: Lipotes vexillifer (assembly GCF_000442215.2). Taxonomy (NCBI): domain Eukaryota; kingdom Metazoa; phylum Chordata; class Mammalia; order Artiodactyla; family Lipotidae; genus Lipotes; species Lipotes vexillifer. The sequence goes on from NW_006796149.1 coordinate 1,490,702, forward strand.
CATTGCATCAAAATGTAAAAAGGTAGTAAAGGCATACAAACATAAGGAGGAATTGTTAGATTTCCACTTTGATAGGTAAATCACTTTGAGAATTGAGAGCTTAATTTTATAACAAGATGGCAAAGAAAATTACAACTAATTCCCAAAGCAGAAATCATACAGGCCACATGTCTAATTACAACACAAAATCGATTAATTAAAATAAAATGTAAAAATTACTAAAGAAGGGCTAAAATGTTTTTAAAAACAACATTTTAAATAATTATAAAGAGAAGAGAAAATAAAACCTGAAATTATAGTAGAAAAATAAGAGAACTACGTATTAAACACTGAGGGTATTCAGCCATTGAAGTTAGTACGGAGAGAAAAAAACGTACAGCCTTAAATACATTTAGGACAAATGGAAAGTAAATGAACTTAGCATTCAATTCAGGAGGCTAGGAAAAGCAAAGCCAAAAAAAAAAAAAGAAAGACCCAAGAAAATAAATCCTAAAATAGTAGAAGGAAGATAATTAACAACAACCATAGGCAGAAACTAATAGAACGAGTACAAAAATTACTAAACTTTGTCTATAAAACCAAAAGGTAGTCCTTTAAAAAGACAGATTAGATGGGCAAACCTTTGGCAGGTTTTATCATGTAAAAGAAACAAGAACAACGACACAGAATTTTAGGAATAAAGCATGAGATATGAGAGATATAGGTTTTTTTTTTTTTTTTACCTTTTAATATTCTTTTAAGTATAGCTTTATGCAAAGAATTTGAAAACCTGGGTGAAATGGATATTTCTAGGAAAATACCAGTTTCCAAAATTGACTGGAGAAGAAGAAGAAAATTTGAATAGACCAAACTTTTATTATTTAAAAGTTTCAGTAGGATAGGGCTTCCCTGGTGGCACAGTTGTTGAGAGTCTGCCTGCCAATGCAGGGGACACGGGTTCGAGCCCTGGTCTGGGAAGATCCTATATGCCACGGAGCAACTGGGCCCGTAAGCCACAATTACTGAGCCTGCGCGTCTGGAGGCTGTGCTCCGCAACAAGAGAGGCTGTGATGGTGAGAGGCCCGCGCACCGCGATGAAGAGTGGCCCCCGCTTGCCGCAACTAGAGAAAGCCCTCGCACAGAAACGAAGACCCAACACAGCCATAAATTAAAAAAAAAAAAAGTTTCAGTAGGATCAAAGATAAAAACAAAGCCATAAAAGCACTAAGAAGAAAATGTAAAGGAATTTAATTATAGTTTTGGTATGGGAAAGGCCTTTATAAGCCTGTCTCAAAACCAAAAAGCCATAAAGGAAAGAATTAATAAATTTAATTATGTAAATATCTAAAACTTCTGTTCAGTGAAACAGCTATAAGCAAAGTAAAAATAAACAAGTTAAGAAATATTTCTAACACAAATGACAAAGGGCTAATATCCTTAACATAATTGCTAATATAACAATATCCTGAAGAATTTACAATCTTAAATTAGGGTAATAGCAGCATAGATGGTAAGATATAGTTGGATCCATGTATTCTGGGAGTAGATCCAACAGGTCTTTCTTATTGATTAGAAATGTGGGGCAATGAGGAAGCAAAGATGTCCTAGTCTGAGAAAATGAGTGGAGGGTAGTACCATTTACTGATATAAAGAAGGCTAGGCAGGGGGATTTGTGTTAAGAAGTGGATTTGGGTGTAGAGTAGGGAGAGAGAAATAAAGCTGATTTGGTCATGTTAAATTTAAGATTCCTATTTGATATTTCAGTGGGAATGTGAAATGCGCAGTTAAACACAGGTCTGAAACTCAGGTAAGAGATCTTGGCTGGAGACTTATATTTACGAGTCATTAGCAAATGAGTGAGTAATATGTGAAGCCATGGGCATGGATGATGATGATAAAATAATAATAATAGCAACAACAACAATAATAGGTAACATTTGTTGAGTACTTAATAAGAGTCAAGGCTTTGGGGAAGTTGACCTCAGATGCAGTTGGAGGTGTCATGGCACTGGGAAAACTGGCAATTTGACGTCTTGATCCTGCTGGTCTTGCTCTTGGGAAGAGGAAGTAGATGCTGGGGCTCATGTGACCTCATGGCAGCCTGTCTCTCCCATAAGTATTGAGGCATTCAGGAAGAGAGGGTTCAGTACTTGATGGGACTCTAGTCTGATCTAGTCTGACTCTTCCAAGTCAGAAATTTTAAAAATAGCATTTCTTTGATTATTTCCTGTCCTCCGTTCTTGCTTTCCTCTTCTAACTTCTTTTAGATTGATATTAGAATTTCTGAATCTATTCTCCCTGTCTCTCAATTTTTCTTTCATACCATCCATCTTTGTCGTTTTGAGCCATGTTCTTCCAGAGAGGAAGGAGGATCCTTTGTCAGTCTTCCAGTTCTCAATTTCTTTCTTTTTTTTTTTTTGGTTTTTTGGGCTTCAACTGTGTCTATTCTGCTGTTGGTTTTATTTCAATAATCGTATTTTCTCATTCTCAAGATTTCTAATCAGTTTGTATTTTTTATGACAGTGATATCTTCTTGAGTCTCTTTGGTAGCATTTTATACTTGTTTTAACTTAGAGACACAAAGTATACTAAATATATTAAATGTTTCCGTTTTTTTGTTTGTTTCCAAGGCTATTTAGTGATAAAATTGAAAGCTGTGGAGACTGCATTATGGTGACCAGATATAAAGGCAGGTGGCAGGAATGCGCTCTATTATAAAGATTTTATAATAGTTTGTAGAACTCAGGAAAAAATGATAAAAGATATATCTCTTTATTTTCTAGACTGGATTAAATGTAGTGAAATTCCATTTTCTTAGCTCTGGCAACAAGAATAAAATTGAAGTTCAAATTATACCAGAGTCTCTGCAAACACAGAAAACCATGAGATTAAGTCACTGTATAACATGTAGATGACCTGGAAAATGTTTTTGCCCTTGGGAGAGTAGGTATTTAAACTAACTGATAGTGGTCAAACTTGTTTTTCCCATTCAAGTTTGATATATTCCAAGAAGTCAGTGATTAAATCATATAGTTTGTCACCACCGATTTTAGTAACTTTAATGTCTAGAATTTAATGTTTAAAATTGTAGAAATTTTAACGCTTCTCTAAAATATTTGTATTGGAGTCATGAAAGTTGGATTTTGCAACTTCAATGTTTACTATAAGACCTTTCAGCATAAATTTGATATTTCCCATCAAATATGACTACTAGCCATGGATTAGAACAATAAAAAATTATTGAATGAGGCTCTTTCACTTGTGAGTATGGAAGAAATATAATTTCTGAGACCTGTCTTCTACCTTGGGAGAAGATAGAATACAAGTGGAATTGGTTGGGTCTTAGATAACCCATCCAAAGCAGCCCAGAGCCCAAAGAGCCACAGGATTAGACACAGCCATATTTTTTTAGAGGGCATAGGGGATCAAGTGGGGAATCCAAGGTCGTTCAAAAGCACAAAGAGCAGAAATCCAGAGTCTGGACTTGGTAAAAACTGTAATGGAGTAGGCAGATCTGGAGCCAAGGAAAGAGAGGGCTGGGGGTACTCTGAAAACCAGAGTGACTCTTTCTTTTAGTGACCTTCGAGCACGGATGTGTGAGCTGGTCGTCCTGGATTACCAGTACAGGCATGCTGTGTAAAAAAATGAGGAATTAAGACATATATATACACATAAGCTGTTTATTCCTATCCTATATAAATAGGACCCTCTCCCTAGATGGTTTCAGTTTTATTAACAGGATAGGACTGAGAACCTAGTGTTTTTGTCTTTCAAGAAAATGAATACGAAGTAAGGAAATATATATTTACTACCTAAAATGTTTTCTGAATTTGATACAATGCTGTGTGTAATCTTTAGAGCAGAGCATATCACCTCTTCAGTATCTAGGTTCTAAACAGGCTATGGCCCCATAATTTGGAAACAAAGTTAAAAAAAAAAAACTTTTAAGAGCTCAGTGTCACCCATGGCTCTTTTCCAGATTCCATCCTGGAACTGGGTTGGTTCACAAAACTCAGAAAGTTATTTTATTTATAAATTCATTGAAGTTGCCACTTTTATCCATCATTCACTCATTTCTGTGACAAGTTCGTGAGAGGAGTGGAAAATACAGGAAATAGCTGATTTAGATAAATTATTAAAGAAGTTTTATCATGAAGGGATGGAAGAAGTTATCCTGATTGGCCAGTATAAGTATTTAGTCCCTTTGGAGAGGTAACATCATGCCATTGTTATAGATTTGGTTGATTTTACTATGTCCTGAAATTATGCGTCTCCCCTTTACTCCAACACTGCTCCTACTCAGTTTCCAAGGAGGCCAGTGAGACTAGGTGTTGGTGTGTGACAGTATTTTGGACCGCTCTGCATTGTATCTTATCAGCATAGCTCTTTGCTAATACATTTCCAGTCCCTGGTCACCTGTGAGTAAACCAATGTTATTGAACAGCCAAACACCATGAATACTTGAATGCTTCTCCTGGTTTGCTCTAAAGAATCTCCACATCAGACTGACCATGTTCCTAGGAGAGTCTGGGAAGCTAGACTGTACTAGCTCATCTCAAGCCCCAAATCTTTGGGAAACCTTCTTTTTTAAAAAAAAAATTAATTTTTTGGCTGCGTTGGGTCTTTGTTGCTGTGCGCAGGCTTTCTCTAATTGCAGCGATTGGGGGCTACTCTTCGTTGCGGTGTGTGGGCTTCTCCATAACATTCTTGTTGTGGAGCATGGGCTCCAGGCGTGCGGGCTTCAGTAGTTGTGGCAGGCGGGCTCAGGAGTTGTGGCTCACAGGCTCTAGAGTGCAGGCTCAGTAGTTGTGGTGCACGAGCTCAGTTGCTCTGCGGCATGTGGGATGTTCCTGGACCAGGTATCGAACCTGTGTCCCCCGCATTGGCAGGCGGACTCTTAACCACTGCACCACCAGGGAAGTCCTGTGAAACCTTCTTTTTATCTTAAACATGTTTTAACTTCCATTCTGTACTATATGCATTTTAATTTTTAAAAAATTTTAAATTAAAAAAATTGAAATATAGTTGATTTACAATATTGTGTTAGTTCAGGTGTAAAGCAAAGTGATTCAGTTTTATATATATACAAAACTTTTTCAGATTCTTTTCCATTATAGGTTTTTATAAGATGTTGAATATAGTTTCCCGTGCTATACAGTAGGTACTTGTTGTTTATTTTATAGATAGTAGTGTATATCTGTTGATCCCAAACCCCTAATTTATCACCCGCCACTCCCTTTCCCGTTTGGTAACCATAAGTTTGTTTCCTATGTCTGTGAGTCTGTTTCTGTTTTGTAAATAATTTCATTTGTATCATTTTTTTAGATTCCACATACAAGTGATAGCACATGACATTTGTCTGACTTACCTCACTTAGTATGATAATCTCTAGGTCCATTCATGTTGCTGCAAATGGCAATATTGCAATATTTCATTCTCTTTTTATGGCTGAGTAATACTCCATTGTATATATGTACCACATCTTCTTTATCCATTCATCTGTTGATGGACACTTAGGTTGCTTCTGTGTCTTGGCTGCTGTAAATAGTGTCTTGGCTGTTGTAAATGCTACTATGAACATTGGGGTGTGTGTATCTTTTTGAATTAGAGTTTTCGTCTTTTCTGGGGGTATGCCCAGGAGTGGGATTACTGGATCATATGGTAGCTCTGTTTTTAGTTTCTTAAGGAACCTCCATACTGTTCTCCATAGTGGCTGCACCAATTTACATTTCCATCAACAGTGTAGGAGGGTTCCCTTTTTCTCCACGCCCTCTCCAGCATTTGTTATTTGTAGACTTTTGATGATGGCTGCATTTTTTAACTATAAAAAATGCTTATCACTGAATAGTGTCAGCCCTCCAGGAAAATGCACCATGTTTATCCTGTTGCCTTGCATACTGCTTGTGCCCCAGGGAGTGATTCTGCTTCAGTTTGAGGAACATGGATATACTGGAAAGCATACTGGGTCAGGGATGGAGATATTTTGAGTTCTTAGCCCCATCTTTGCCATAAATTAGCTGCGTGACCTTGGGAAAATCATTTAAAGCAATCTGTCTTCATTTTCCTTTATCTTAATTCAGGGGAGGTGAGCAGTAAGACTGGATAATCACAAAGTCCCTTCCTTCTGTCAATCTGAAATGACATAGAATCTGGAATGCCAGACCCATTACTCTGTAGGGTCTGAGTGGTTGCGTTTTAAACTGTAAGGTCCAGTTTGTACAACTGGCTGCCCTTACCTCTTTACTATTCATAATCGCAGTAAATATTTTTCATTAGTGAATGAATAAAGAATGAGTGGGCATCTTGGCATAGCTGGTTTACACATTCCTTTTCCCCTTTTCTATGTTGAGGGAAATATGAATTAAATCCATAGCCCTCCCTTGGCAAATAAAGACATGGGCATAAGGTTTCCATGAATTTAGCCTGCTTTCACATTCAGCAGTCTCATCTCTTCCCCTCAACTTGTGTCCTTTCTGAACGAAATCTAGTCACTTCTACAAGTAGCAGCCAAAGAAATATTCTCTTATAACCTCTACTAACAGCTAAAAAGTTATATACCTTTTTAATAAATTTTTAAAGAGATGACAATTACAATTAGCAAAGGGTGATGCTTCTAGGCTCATCCAAATTGCTGTGTAAAGCACACTCCCTAAATTAACCAGATTGTATTGTCCATGAGAACAAGCATCACTGTTCTTCTTAGGCTTCTTAAGCTATTTCTCCAGGCTGTACCTAATTGTGCTCTCTTGAAGCAGGACATTCTGTGCCACGTTTGAAGGCTGGATGACTAGCGTAGCTAGAATTGCTGAAAGGAGGAGGGGAAGAGAAAGAATTGATACACTTGAAGAATAGGGAATTTCACGAGGCTCTTCGCAGTATACAGTATGGCCGATATGTGTATCATTATGTGGAAAATATTCTTTACCTTCTAGTTGGTGGGATCGTCTCCATATCCTGCTTCAAGGTCCTACTAAGTAAGTGACTAAGTAAGCCTAACAGTGAACATAGGCTGGCCGTGGCCTCTGCTCTCCCCAGCCGTCCCTGCCTGTCACTCCTCCCCGACACCTACAACTGTATGTTGTGATGATCAGTTAACTGAAGTGCAGGTGTATCTGGATTTCTGCCCTGCTTGAAAATTAGGGGTATCTCAGATCATACCTCAAGAGTGCAATGCAAAACTCCCCTGTCTTGAGTTAAAAATATAAACACATTTTTAAGTCACTAAATCTCTTAGCTTACAGGTATGAGTCTGTGATTGTCATCTTAGTTGTTTCTGGCAAAAAAAACTTAAAAGGGGCAGCCAGTGACTTTTCCCCTCAGCCTCCCATCCTAACCAGCTGCTGGTGTTCTAGATCTTTGAAAGAAGCCCTGAATTCAGAAACCTGATGCTGAGGCTTTTGGTTACAATACTGATATACTGAAAGTGTTTTTATGGGGTGTTAATGCAGAGTTTAATGTCTTTGCCTACAGCAAGAGTTGTATTTTATTGAGATATTGAGGCAGGGCTCCTCTAATACCTGCCCTCGGCCTATTCACAGGGCTTGTAGCCTCTTCCTGGAGCTGTGGCAGAGGAGGGGGAGAGGATGACTCTGGTGTAGGGGAGGGGAAAAGTTACAAGGCTTGTGCAATAGCATATTTCCCTGGTGTCTGGCTTTAGACTCAGGACAGGGACATTAACACATAGAGTAGAGATTGGCTACATACACTTACACCATTGAAGGACCCTGACCTGGCTTATGTTTGGTTTGCTTGGAGATGCAGCATTGTAGCAAGACCACCACCTTTAAAGCCAGCTCAGCCCAAACTTGAATCCCGGCATTAGTCATTACTCTTCTGTGACTTTGGGCAAATTATTTAACCTCTTGGAATCTCAATTCTCTCATCTAACATGTATAAAATACATATATTGAAGGGTAGTTAAAAGATTAAGCAATAGGAAGCAAAATAGAACAGCCACTTTGGGAGACAGTTTGGCAGTATCTTAAAAAGCTAAACATAATCTTACCACATGATCCAGAGCCCTGCTCCTAGGTATTTGCCTAAATAGTTGAAAACTTATGTCCACACAGAAACCTGCACACAAATGCATAGAGTAGCTTTGTTCATATTTGCCAAAATTGGAAGCAACCCAGATGCCCTTTGATAACTGAAAGGATAAACTGTGGTACATCCATGTGATGGAATATTATTCAGTAATAAAACAAAATGAACTATCAAATCATGAAAAGACATGGAGAAAGCTTAAATAAATATTGCTAAGTGGAGGAAGCCAGTCTGAAAAGGATATACACTGTATAATTCCAACTATGTGACATACTGGAAAAGGCAAAACTTTAGAGACCATTAAAAGACTGGTGGTTGCCAGGGGTTTGGGCTGAGGGGCTGAGGGGCTGAGGGATGAATACATGAAGCACAGGGGATTTTCAGAACTGTGAAACTATTCTGTATGATGTAATGGTGGACACATGGCATATATGTTTATCAGAATCCTTGGAATGTACAATACAAAGCCTGAACCCTAGTGTATGGACTTAAAGTTTTTTTTAAAAAAGGCACAAGGCAAATGTATGTAAACTAACAGCCTACTAATTAGTACATACTAGACTCTAAAGATTTTACTCTAAGTTCCAATGATGTCATTTAGACATAGTTTCTGTTTGTGTTAGATGTATCAGTTTTAATTAAAAGTGATATTATTATTATTTAAAAATCTAGCTGTTTACCAAATGAGAATTAGCTGTCCTTTATAACCATTTCCTCCTCTGCTGTCTATCCTTTGCAAACTTAATAACTTGTTGCCAAATCCAAGGAAAGCAACCTCTGGCTCAGGCATGAGTTTTATTTCAGTCCGTGATTTACAGTTGGTGTAAAATTTGGGTCTGGAGTTGGTTAGTTATAATGCAATTGCAATACAAGGCATCTTGAGTTGATTTTTGCCATATCCTGTATTGTTATGTAAAATGCTAACTTTCATCAGGGATTGTTTCAATACAATATCCTTACTTGTCCTAGATGCAGTTTCTCCCCTTTTGTGTAAGTTTTTTTTTGTATGGTTCAAATTAGTGTGGGAAGAATAGGCAGGAAATATAAATTTAAGTGACACATGTTAAATCATAAAAGAATTACATCACAAAGCATTAAAATGGTGCACAGAGAACTTTGCCAACATCTGATAGAGCAGCGGGGATTGTATAATTAAATAAGAACTAACACCTATTCTATAACTGGAAATCGAGTGTGTTGGAATCCCTTTCCTTTTTTCACTAGATGCTAGGAGTCCAACCATGCAAAAATGTCCAAATTGGCCAAATCCCACAGAACTTGAATCCAGCGCGACCCTGCAGAAGTTGTCAAGCATATGCAATAAATAGTCTTTGGGCTTTTACAAAGCACTGAAAATTAAATGTGACTTTTATGTCCTTATCCTCTACCTCTTGCTTGGCAGCTTTTCTTGGCTCATTTCAGAGACATGGAATTACAAGCAGTTAGGGGAAGTTGGGAGAGATAGTTCTCTCTTTCCTTTTCTTTTCTTTTTCCTTCATGTATCTGTGCCTAAATACCTCTTCTCACATTCACGTTATCCACTCCTGTTAGAGAAATCTGAAAGACCAGTTTCATTGGTTTCTTTTGTTCCATCCCTGTAACTGTTTTAGGTTGAGGTCTCTGGCTCATGTACTGGGGCCTGTATGACAGATTATCTCAAAACCAAGGGGACCTCAGTGGTACAGATGCCAGCAACAAGGGGCACTTGCTGGCATGGTGTGGGCTTGGCCTGGGTTCTGTGGATATTGGGGAACCACTGGCCTGAAGAAGGGCATGGAGCTGAGCCAGGGAAGGGGGCAGAATGAGCTTCGAGCTCCCAAAGAAAGGGGAAGAATATATGCTTGAAAAAAAAGGTGATTCTGGGGAATCTGAGAGCAGGTTGGAGTCCAGGGCAAGCCAGAACCACCTTTTACCCCACCTGCCGAGGGTGTCACAGAGAACTTGACCTGGAGCCAGAGAATATTGCCTGCAGACCAAATGGTCAAATTGAGGGGCGTAGACAGGTAGCGGGAAGCAAGGGCAGTAGTCAAGCTGGCTGTCAGAGCCTGCTGCTCATGCAAGGTTTCTCCACTGCCTGCCGATTCTCTGCTGGGGCAATGCCAGCCACAAAGTACAGACCATACTTAGGTGCTGGCTGTAGACATATTGTTTTCCCATAGCTACTGTCATTCAAACAGGATCTGGTTTCCTGGCGTCAGCAGATTTTCCCACTGAGCACATACTCTCTGCTGTGAGGAAGGCCAGGAGATCCTCTGAGAACCTGGATGGCATCTCCATTCCGAAATAGGCAGTTGAGGGGTCGAGGGGGAAGGAGCAGAGCTGACTTCACCTTCTGTTTGTATATAAAGTTTTGAATGAAATGGGCAGAATGCACACTCCCCCCAAAGTAAGCGAGATTCAAGTGGGATTACCCAGTAGGACTGCAGTTTGACTGCGGTTTGACTTGTTTGAAGGATCTAAATATTTACTCTTATCATAAATCCTAGAATCACACGTAAGCAGCAATGACGGAGGCTCTGAAAGTAAACACTGCCGCTGGAGATATTATACAAGTGTTGCAACTAGTGCAGCTTCTGCTGTGATGATATCCTAGAAACTTTTGAATTTGTAGAGGAAATGAGCCTGAAACAAGGACCTGGCAGCTGGGAGCCCTGGCCTCTCCAGCTCAGCCTGCCTCTGACTCTCTGAGCCTCCAGGCCTCTTTTGTCCAGTGAGAATGCAGGCAAAGCATTTCAGAAGACAAGTCTTTTTTATAACTTGAAACGTGGCAGAACCAGCAGTGATCAGCCACATAAATTGTGAAACCTAAGTTCACGATTCCCTTCGTTCTATCATAGTATATATACACACAACTTTCTTGAAAATAGACCATCAAAACTTAACATTACTGTATCTGATATCTGTGCCCCTACATTTTATTCAAATTATGCTAGTAATTAAAAAGTTTGGCCTATCAGAGATTCTCTACAGAGGTTGGCCTCACCCCCTTGGGTGCTTTTAGAATCCTGTGGGAGTGTTTTTAGATGTCACAGTGGTTAGGGGTGGGGTGCTAGTGACATTTGATGGGCAGGGGCAGAGCTGCTATATAATACTCTGGAGAGTTGTGCAAAGAGAAGAATTGTCCCACAACCTGCATGGTTTTCATATGTTCTGTCATATATTCAAAGAATCCAACTTTGTTTTACAAATAAATGTATACACTGAATTTTCCAGGAATAGGTATAAAAAGAGGTAAGATTGTACTCTCTTTTGCTCAGAACTTTACGGAGGTATTCATCATTTCAGAAAAATCAGATCACCAGTAGCAAACACTAAAGACGTTTGAGTCACCAAAACAACACACGTGTAAAGTCTGCATTGTAGCTGTCACATTCGTGGTGATTCTATAGGTGTGTGAATCTGAGGCTTCATTGCACTTTAGAGCAGTCATACAGAGTATTTATGTATTGAAATACATATTATTTTATAGAAGTTATTTTCATTTCTCCTGTGTATTACAATTTGCACATTAATTTAAAAATATGTGTATAGGTAGGTTATATTATTTTATACTGGATTAGTAAATACAGTACTATAAAATGTTATAAAAATGCATTGTAATTGATTGGATTGAAAACCACTGGGCCATAGGATCCTAAGGTCCCTTTTAGCTTTAAAATTCTGTTAACCTATCAGATTACTTGGTCTGATGCCTTCATTTTTACAGGTGAGTAAACTGAAGCCCACTAAGTCTTCCATGCATTGCTTTCAACAAATATCTATTGACTACCTCTTAGAGGTGTGGGTACAGAGCTGGGTGCTATGGACAAAAACGTGATCCCTGCCTTTGAGGGGCCTTCAGCTTGGCAGCCAAGATGAGATATATGCCAAGAAATGAAAAGTAGAAAATCCCAGAGCTGGTTAGTAGCTCAGCTGCATCTAGAACCCACCATTGCTTTGAAGACCGGTTCATTTTCTGTGCCTGGTGCTCCAGGGGCCTGAGGTGGGAGCCTGGCATTCTGAGGCCAGGAATGTTTCTGGCTGTGATCATTGGAGGGGGGTGGGCTGGGAGGAGTATACCACCAGCCAAAAGAACATGATTTTAGTTTACTTTCTAAAATTTTTCCCCCGGAGTAACAAAAGCCTAGGAGTGGCTAGTTAGTGTCCCACTGGTATCACTGCTCACTCATGTGAAGGGTAAGGACTGACCATGGGGATGGCAGCGGTGAGAGGGAAAGGAGTACAGAAAGCTGGTCCCACAGCCGTGTCATCTAATGGAAATAGCAGAATAATGCAAGCCACAATGTGAACCGCATATGTAATTTACATTTTCTAGTAGTTACGTTTTAAAAAGTAGAAAGAACATGTGAAATGAGTCTGAATGATTTGTTTAACCCAATATATCCAAAGTACTATTATCATTTCAACAGGAAAGGAATAGCAAACAATTATTAATGAGGTATTCTACACTCTTTTTCCACACTAAGTCTTCACATCTGGTGTGAACTTCACACTTACAGCACACTTCAATTTGTATGAGGCTCATTTTAAGTGCTCAACAGTCACATGGGGCTAGTGGCAACCATATTGGGCAGTACAACTCTAGTGAAATGGCTTCCAGCCCTTTTTCTGCCTCCACCCAGTTCCCCTATCTAGGCACTCCCGTCGGAACTTCTCGCATTACATGCAGTGACTCCTAATCTAGAGGACACCCCCAACCCTGTGAAATGACAATGGATGGAGAACGGTGGTAGAGGAGGTGGCTGACCATTACCCACCCACTCTCTGAACAAGAGTGAAAGGCTTTGAAAATACAGGAGGTTCCCACTGAGTGTTACTTGCACAGTTTAGTGTTCTGGAGTGACGGCTCCAGAAGGGAGGACTGATCTGGAATGAGAGATCTGAATTTGGAGAAGTGGTTGAGCGGCCAAGAAGTGGCCAGGAATGTGAGGGCTCAGTGCTATAGAATGTAACAGTAGAATTCCACAAATTTACTATTTTCTTAAGTAATTCCTTTTTCTTCTCATTCTGTTTTCATCTTTTCATTTCGCTCCTTTATGGAAAGCACATACAAAGGGTATTGGGCCAGATGTTTTCCCAAGGACATTCCCTGTCCATGTTACTGTCTCCTAGTTTGGAAGGCAGTCCATCAGAACCTTGGACCTGGTCCTTCAAGGGACTGCAGCTTCTGGCCAGGTCTCCCTGACAGTGGCTCTGAGGTATTTGAAATGTGTTTTCAAAATGCCTGGGAGCCAAAGCAATCTACAGATTCAGTGCAATCCCTATCAAACTACCAATGGCATTTTCCACAGAACTAGAACAAAAAATTTCACAATTTGTATGGAAACACAAAAGACCCCAAATAGCCAAAGCAATATTGAGAAAGAAAAACAGAGCTGGAGGAATCAGATTCCCTGACTTCAGAGTATACTACAAAGCTACAGTAATCAAGACAGCTTGGTACTGGCATAAAAACAGAAATATAGATCAATGGAACCGGATAGAAAGCCCAGAGATAAACCCACGCACATATGGTCACCTTATTTTTGATAAAGGAGGCAAGAATACATAATGGAGAAAAGAGAGCCTCTTCAATAAGTGGCGCTGCGAATACTGGACAGCTACGTGTAAAAGAATGACATTAGAACACTTCCTAACACCATACACAAAAATAAATTCAAAATGGATTAAAGACCTAAATGTAAGGCCAGACACTATAAAACTCTTAGAGGAAAACATAGGCAGAACACTCTATGACGTAAATCACAGCGAGATCCTTTATGACCCACCTCCTAGAGAAATGGAAATAAAAACAAAAATAAACAAATGGGACCTAATGAAACTTAAAAGCTTTTGCACAGTAAAGTAAACCATAAACAAGACCAAAAGACAACCCTCAGAATGGGAGAATATATTTGCAAATGAAACAACTGACAAAGGATTAATCTCCAAAATTTACAAGCAGCTCATGCAGCTCAATATCAGAAAAACAAACAACCCAATCAAAAAATGGGCAGAAGACCTAAATAGACATTTCTCCAAAGAAGATACACAGATTGCCAACAAACACATGAAAGAATGCTCAACATCACTAATCATTAGAGAAATGCAAATCAAAACTACAATGAGATATCATCTCACACCGGTCAGAATGGCCATCATCAAAAAATCTAGAAACAATAAATGCTGGAGAGGGTGTGGAGAAAAGGGAACCCTCTTGCACTGTTGGTGGGAATGTAAATTGATACAGCCACTGTGGAGAACAGTATGGAGGTTCCTTAAAAAACTACAAATAGAACTACCATATGACCCAGCAATCCCACTACTAGGCATATACCCTGAGGAAACCAGAATTCAGAAAGAGTCATGTACCAAAATGTTCATTGCAGCTCTATTTACAATAGCCCGGAGATGGAAACAACCTAAGTGCCCATCATCGGATGAATGGATAAGGAAGATGTGGCACATATATACAATGGAATATTACTCAGCCATAAAAAGAAACGAAATTGAACTATTTGTAATGAGGTGGATAGACCTACAGTCTGTCGTACAGAGTGAAGTAAGTCAGAAAGAGA
>NW_006796149.1:1505664-1509477 GCF_000442215.2 Lipotes vexillifer
GAGAATGTGCAGCCTGGCTGGGCAAAGTGCTTTCCACCCTGCTGAGTCAGTAGGATGACCATTTGAAGTAGATCCTAGAGTTATCCTCATTTTCTGCAAGAGGAAACAGAGGCAGAAGAGGTTAAGTAACTTGCTCCAGGTCCCAGTAGCTATCATCATTCCATCCTTAATGGTTGGCTGGCTGAAGCTTCTTTCTTGGCAGCAAACTGCCTACACCTTCTTATCCGTCTTTCTTTCCCATGGCCTCCCCTCCACACCTCCCTCACCCCTTCACCACAGACGTGTTTCAGGTAAGGAGCACCTCATCATAAAACAAGTTGGGCGCTTGGTTTGTCATCCACTATCTGTGGCCCTCAGACTGGTGTTCCACTTGGTGGCTCAGATTCCTTCTTCAGGAGGCTCAATCTGGGGACATGTGACATTCAACTTACATCAGGTCTGTTCAGCCAGTCAGGGGTCCAGTTTGCCTGTCGTCTCCTGGGATCCAGACCAGGGAGCTGCTGCTGCCGCCTTAGCCTTTCATAGGAAGAAAAGCTGCTTCCCAAGACCAGAAGGGGGCTTTGTGGCCACTCAGCAGAACTTGCAGATGGGCAGTGCCTTGCCAGGAGGCATCCAGGTCTGTTCCTCAGCTTTGCCGACCAAGGGACTCTCGGACCAGAGCAGAGCAACCTGGGAAAGGGGATGGAGAAACTGCTTCATGAGAACCAGTCTTAGAGGCTGGTGTACAAATCGCAATACCCGTTCGTTAATGTGTCGAAAACATGGTTTCCTAAGAGGACACAAATATTCATGTTTGTAGGTTAGTACGTTTTTCACCCTACAGAAAACCTTGTGTGAGGGGCCCGACTTTTATCAGAAGGTTGTGTTAACACACCTGGAATCAGAACTAGGAGAGTTAGATTATTATTGAAAAATTAAGTATTTGTAGTTGAAGAGGACATGATACAAAAGGGCACCTAGTGAAAAAGGTCAGCCTCGCTCCCAGGCTTCCTCCAACCCTCTCTCCTTAGCCCCTTCCCCAGAGGCAACCCTTATTAATAATGAACTTATTCCACAAGTTGGATTGTCTGGGGCCTCCATTTCCTGAACAGAGATGTACCTGCTGCACAGGCCAGGTGACTTATGTCTTCTGACTAGGATGCCCTCCTGGACCAGTTTTTGCTTGACAGATTAGAGGGTGGGAGGTGGGGAGATACTGAGCAGTGAGATGACAGAGGCCAGTTGCGAGAGAGGCATGTGGGGATCTGCTGAGTTAAAAAGATCTGCATTCTCTAGAGGGGAAGATACAAAGGAGGGGTGTAGGGTGAGCCAGGAGCTACCCAGTGACAGTAGAAAAGTGTGTTCCCAGGTGCCTGGCAGGGAGCAGATGGTGAGTATTCCCTGACCCTTCCTAGGCCCTGGGGAACAGAATGGGAAGGAAAAACAGAGGGTGAGAGATAAGGGGGGCTCTGCCCCACTGTCTTGAAGGGGCAGCACCTGCACCAGAACAATACCCCAAAGAGACAGAGCAGGATCAAAAACACTGTGAAGGGCTTCCCTGGTGGCGCAGTGGTTGAGAGTCCACCTGCTGATGCAGGGGACACGGGTTCGTGCCCTGGTCCGGGAAGATCCCACATGCCGCAGAGCGGCTGGGCCCGTGAGCCATGGCCGCTGAGCCTGTGCGTCCGGAGCCTGTGTTCCACAACGGGAGAGGCCACAGCAGTGAGAGGCCCACGTACCACAAAAAACAAAAAACAAAACACTGTGAAAGGTGGCCTGGCCCCAGAGTAGCCATGCCATACAAGGTCAGTCGTATCATGTGGTGCATCCAAGTAAGGTGCCTTCCAGCTTCAATGCTGTGACCTGGAGACAGCGCTGGAGAAGGTCTGAAGCAAGATGGAACAATGTGCCAATTCATTATGTTGGCATTTCTAGCCACAAAATAAGGCCTTGACCCTTAATTAGGGTTGTGACAGATAAAAGTATATTCCCAGCGGACTCCTGTTATTCACACGAGCAGGCCAGTTACCCCTGCCTGGTTTGGCCCTGTCCGTGTATGAGGGCTTGCTCTGTGTGTGCGCTCTTGGCAGCTTCGTAAAGGATTCAGAAGGAATAAACACAGGGCCTGCTTCCTGCCCTTTGTCCAGAAAAGAAGACTCATTCATACATACGGTCCAAGCCAGCAAACTTTGGTGGTTCAAGAGCAGGAAAATAGCTAATCAGGGGGTGGGGTGTCTAGAAACCAGTTCATGTGAGGAAAATACAGCTAATGAGAGATCTAGAATCCAGTTCAAGTGAGGAACCAGGGGTAGTTACTGTGGAAGAGGGAGACTAAAGCCATGAACATCATCATCTCAGATGTTTGAAGAGGTGGTGAATGTAGTGTGTGGTGGTTAAAAGCCAGATTGCCTGAATTCAGATTCTGGTTAAGGCACTTACAACCTTTGTGACCTTGGACAAGTAACTTCACCTCTCTGTGCCTCGGTTTCCTCATTTAAGAAAGTGAGGATAATATGATACTGGGTTGGCCCAAAAGTTGGTTTGGGTTTTTCTGTAACATCTTATGGAAAAACCCAAACAAACATTTTGGCCAACCCAATACCTATCTCATAGGGCTGTTGTGAGAATTGAGCAGGTTAATACATGGTGAGCACTTGTAACAGTGCCTGACAAGTTGAGCACTATATAAGTATTTGCTACTATACATAAGAAGGTAGGGAGCAGATAGTGGGTTGTACCAGATAACCGAAGTAGAATCAGGGATGGAAAATCTACCTTAATATATAGATTAACTTCTTTTATTATTAGAGTTACCCAGTAAGGGACTTTGAAACATAATGAGCAAAGACAGTGCTAGAGTTTGAATGGATTTATTCTCCAACCCAGAGCCATATGAGTTCTGCATAGCTAGTCATCTTGATGTTTCCACTTGGATATCTTCCAGGCATCTCACCTTTAACATGTTTAAAACTCACCTGTGGATCCTGCTTCCACATGCTCCTCCCTCAGCCTTCTCCATTTCAGTGCCAGGAGTGGCAATACCAGTCACCCAAGATAGAAACTTGACAGTCAATCATCTTTGATGGCTCCCTCTACTTTGTCCCCAGATTTAATCAGTCACCCAAAGATGTCCATTCTACCTCTTCATTATCTTTGGAGTCCATCTACTTTTCTCCATAGCCACTGCCTCTATTCTAGTCCAAAGAATCATCATCTCTCCCTTGCAGTAACTTTCTAACTGGCCTTCTTGTCTTACCTGTGCCCCAAGGCCAGAAAGCCTACAGGGCACCTTGGTGCAGAAAAATACACTGCCCATATGAGGAGATGCAGCCCTGGGCCAGGCCTTTGTGAGCAGACTGCGGCCAGATTTCACCCCTCATTTGTCTACTTAGCTGGCACCCCTGTGCTTCAACACCTGCTCAACCATGTGCAGTGGGCCTTCCTTCCAGTTTGAGTCTTCCAACAGCAGTTGGAGTGATTTTATTAAAATGTAAATTGGATCATGCCACACTTCTCTCCAGTATCAACCCATCCCCAGTCATTCGTGGCTTTCTGTTGCCCTTGAGCTCTGAATCAGATCTGAGATTCATCCTGTCATCTGCAGTGAAATATTAATATCCATCATATTAATAGCCATTAATCAGGTAGGAGATCTTGCTGCAAAAACTAGCTCTGCAGTGGATTGTGGAACATTAGCCCTTAAAGAGAATGGAGAGACACTCTGCCTAGTGCAGAGGCCATAGACTGAACACCTAGGGGCTGTAGCCAGCCTGTAGACACGTTTTATTTGGCTCATACAACATTAAACAATTTTAAAAAATTAGTTGACACTCT
>NW_006796149.1:1509494-1530794 GCF_000442215.2 Lipotes vexillifer
AATTTTAAAAAATTAGTTGACTCTCTTTCAAATTGAGATTTCACTTGAAGTATAGATTGTTGGCTTCTCCTGAAAGATTAGAAGATGCGGAGATGATGGACCCTCCTCCTCCCAGGGTGACAGTCGGCTGGTGTTGAGCGGCAGCTGCTCCCCCGAGCTGGGGCATGCGCACTCTGGTTCTCCCCAGCTCCCACGGCTCCATAGTTTATACTTTATTTCATGCATGTTATCTGTCAGGCCCTGGTAGACATCTGCTCCATAGTTTATACCTTATTTCATGCATGCTATCTGTCAGGCCCTGGTAGACATCTGCCTTGGCAGCCTCTGAGCTCGCACAACCCCTTCGCTTTATGTGGGGGGAAGCTGGCCCGTCGGTCTCCAGATCTTGTACTGGATCATGAACCATCTCATGGCTTCTGCTCTCTCTACTGAATCACAGCTGCCTCTCAGTTACTGACCGAAGGGAAACACATGGTACAACTTGGTTAATTATTCTTCCTGCTGTGATTGCTAGACAACACGCCCTTCAGTTATCTTGCTTATATCTGTGACCACATGAAAATTAGAACCTTTGGTCTAGAGGATTGAGATGACGTTCTGTGAATATCACCGACTCGGCATGAGAGTCTAGCCCAAATAAGAGCAAAGGAGAAATGGGGAAGATTGGAAATGACAGGAAAAATAAAATCTGGACATCTTTTGAGAAGGGTACAGTCTCTTCCTTGTGGTATTACAGAAAGGGCGGAGCCAGCTGGGTTGTCACCTTTTCAGGGATGTAGAAATCGAGATGCAGATGGCAATGAGTCAGGGGCGGGAAAAGACTGGAGAGCAAATCTTGGCTTCAGTGTCCCCCATACCACACTGTCACACCCTGAGAATGATCACGGACAGATCGATCACTGCAGAAAAAGGGAAATTTGCAATTTACCTTGGCAAACAATGACTTTGGTCAATCAAGAGGAATGGGAATGAAGCACAGCCCCAGAGCCTCGAGTCAGATGGAAATTGTCTTCCTGTGTTCACTAGAGAAGGCGACCAAATCATGCCGTAGGGAAATTAGCTGCCGGGTCCTCCTGGATACTGCATTCTCTTTGTACCACAGTGAGTCAATGCCATGAAGCCGAGAGACTGCTCCAAGTCATGAACGACGTGAGACTCCATCCTCGTGGCAACTCTGGGCTCCTTCTTCTTAAGCTGTAGAAAGGCAGACTGTTTATGAGGAGAGAAAGGAGTTACAAGATGGGTTCCCAAAGGCAAGGCATGGGAAGGAGTTGGTGTTACGTGAATTCCCCTTGGGGTCTGTGTCTCTATTGTATTATTCTCTTTTTTGTTTCACTTTGGAGTCTAAAAATGTTTAATGATACCTAGTATCATTAAATAGTACTTTTAAAAATCTGTATTCAAATGTATCTAAGAACTTCTGCATATATTAACACTCTCATGATTAAGCCAATGTAATTAGAATATTTTATCAGTAAGAAAATTTTCCTTTAGACATAGATGTAGAAATCAAATTCTCTCGAAAATCTATAACTCATTGCTCAACAATGGAAATCAGATTTATGATTTCATAGATTGTCTCTCCTTACAACAGCAGACTAATGAACAGGGTGATATATGCAAATGAAATGTACTCATTGAATAATAGGCTCACATTGTTGATTTCGTTTCTAGAATCCCCTGGGCTTTCATCTGTTTTCCCCCCCTTAAAGAATATACTAAAAGAGTGAGTAAAGGATCAATAACTGTCATCATCCCCCTCTACTCCCTCCCCTTAGACAAAAGTAATTTTCAAAATTCAGACTAAAATTACTTCTACTAACGGCGTATCTCATAATCGGTTGGATCAACAGGCATATTCAATAGAAAGCTTTTTTCCATTTCTTTTAAGAGTTTTCTGCCACCAAGTTCTTCCAGCTAAAGAATATTCATTTGTTATAATACCTCTTCAGTTCAGGCATTTACTTTGTTCATCTGAAGTGTGAATCCATTGCTATTCTCGTCTTTGTCTGACTTTGTCTTTTTAAAAGCGAGGTCTTTTTCCTCGGCTGTGGTTCACACAGAAGTGGAGACGTGATTGTGTTGAAAGTGCAGGGAGAGTCTAGAATAGTAGGTAATGGAGGTGGGTGTGGAGTGGGGAATTGTTCGGAGGGGAAAGAAGTAGGGTTGTTGGAATGGAGTGGTGCAAAGAGCCTGAGCTGTAAGGGAGTCCCAGCATAAAAACCCAGCTGCTCAAGTCTGGGAAATTATCAACAGCAGAGAGTCCATAGTCAAAGCAGCTTGGGCGCAACTGCTCTCGGCAGCAAAATGCTGAGTTGTGGAGAACAGTGACTCACGCTGACAAAATAATGAAATCGATGGCTTTTCCCCAGTGAATGGAAATTTGCTTTTTCCCCTGTTCCAAAACACTGGCTCCAGTTTGGTGCACGTTGTGTTTTCATTTGTAATATTATGCATTGATTGTTCCTGAAAACTCTCCTGGAGTCTGTGAGTTTTGATTCAGGCTCCATGGCGGCCTTGTCCCCACCTCTAGCCGCTGTTATGACACACCCCGGCTCTCATTTTCAGTGTCTCGGCATACTTTCCAAGGCTTCCAGTAATTGATTGTGCAAAACACAAAACCAAAAGCAGATGGGACATATGTAGATAAGCTGTTTTGTTTTCCATCCCTGTAATTTCCTAGGTTTGATAGCACTTCAATTTTCTAACCATAAAAGCTACCTCTGTGCTCTTTGGAACACACATACACACACAGTGCTGCCAGTAAGTAGTCTAAAAGAATATTACAAGTGTCTTTCTGTTGTTTTTGTTGTTGTTTTTTCTTTCTTTCTTTTTTAAAGAAGTACCTTGCTGCTAGAGAAGGAAATTTAAAAAAAAAACTACTTTGTGTTTGTTAGAGTTCAGTTTACTTAATGGAACTATTGTGTTAACACAGAAGAATATTTTAGAATGACATATCATAGCTGAAGCTAAAACCTAGGCTTCTGCTGAGCAGTATTCATTTACCAAAATTTTAGATGCTGGTTCTGGGGTCTGCATCTCCTGTACTGGGGGAGAATGGCTCTTCTGTCCCCAGAAATGTGACTGGGCAGTAGGAGGTAAAAGCTGCCACTAGACAAAGCGGAGCATGTTGTGGGGAGAGAGCATGTTAAAGTAGGTGTCCCTTTGAACCCATCCATCTTTTTGTCAATTAAATGCTCACGTTTTCTTTTCAGTGAGATAGACATTAGAGGCGTGGATTTACAAGGGCTTTAAGTCCATCATGAACATAAGTTTTAGTTGTTGGTATTATTTATTAAAGTGCACCTACCCCCAAATTTCAGTCTATAAAGTGAATAAATTCTTCTCTTCAGGCAACCTCCTTATACATTGGCTCCAGGCTCAACCATTTAATAGGTATCTCTGGGTATCTGCACAGTTTGGGAACTACATTAAACCAGCACAGAATTGTTGCCCAGTAATCCTCTATCTCTCTTAAGGGATTTGTTGACACTCATCTAATCAGACAGAGAAAAGAGAGTGCAGAGGAACTCACAGGAAGAGCACAGACTCTGGGGCCAGACAGACCTGAGTTTGAAACCAGACTGTCACTTCTTCGGCTGAGTGATTTGAGCCAAGTCATTCATCTTCTCCTAATAGTAATGCCCTCTTTACAGAAAGGATATGATGATAATACCTATCTCACGGTGACGGCTTTAAGAGTAAAAGTGTTTCCTTTGTCTTCCCTTCTTGTTTCAGAATGACACAGGATGGAACACACTTAAATGAGAACTCTCTGAAACCAAACAGGGCTGTGTTTGAGACTGTTGATAAGCATGGAGCAGGGCATTTGTCATATTAGTAATACAGTGAGAAGGAAATGACTTACCTTGCTTGCCTTCTCTGTTATCCATCCAGTAGCTAGGCAGGGAAACGTAGGGGCTGGTTAAGGAACAGCGGCGGGAGGCCAAGAAAGCCCCTTCCGTGTGCCCTTTCTCAGCCCCTCCCTGGCGGTCAGAGGGCCACCGCACCAAGGAGGGGTCAACAGGATGTCCCATGCACGACCTTTCAGGCCCTCCACTGCACAGACCCCACCCACACTGGAGGGCGGGCATGGGAGCCATCCCACATGTCCCCTCTCTCCCTCCTCCTCATATCTGCCTGATGGAATTGTTTTTCCCATGAGTAAAAGTACAGTTCCTTTTAAGTGAACAGAAAGTGAGGCGAGTACATCCCGAGAATCTGACAAGTATTTACGGAGCACTGTGCTTTTATTTTCTGTTCGGCCTGCAGAGTGCATAAGTGGAAGGGCTAAACCGTCTTCAGGAAAATCTGAAAGCCAGGAACTTACTAACAGGCTTGACACCTGTCTCCGTGAGGAACTTCTGAAGCCAGAGATAGTCTTTATAACCGAAGTCCATCTGTTGCACAGATTTTTTAATTCAGATATTCTTCCTTCTCGAGCCAAGGCTGAGAAAGCAGCCAGTTTTGCGGAAAGATCTCTTTAATAAGAAACGAATAAAACTATCAGTGCTAAATAAAATAGACCACTGTGAAACTTGGGTTAAATCCCACAGGGAAGAGTATGTGAGATTAACTGCATTATATAACAAGACTTCCTTTAATAGCTGGCATGGTTCTTTTTGTTGTTCCAAAAAGGGAGAGGCAGCCAAGGCCGGGACCAGAGCACATGATATTATTTTAAAGTACTGCAGCCTCTGGAATTTTTCCTCAGAGAGATGTCAGGAATCAGAGTTGTACTATGATTTTTGGTTGCTTCAAATGTTTAACACTTTTTACATTTTCAGAGCTACATCCTCTGCTTCTAGCAGCCTAAGGTGTGTTTCTGTTGCTTTTGAAAGATCATTTTCAAATAGGAAGTTTTAAAATTATGCAAAAGGAGGTTTTAGCCTCCAGGGTGTTTGAGTGATTTTAAATGGATAAAAGGGATGAGGCCGTAAAGGCAAGGCCCGTAGCCTTTTTTCTCAGCTGCTTGTGATGACCCAAAAGAGAGTGGGCAGCCGGAGAGAAAAGGATTTTCAAAGTGACAGCACATTTACTCAGCAAACATTATTGGGCCAGATCTTCCTCAGACCTCAGAGAGCTCACCTTCAAGTACAGTTGACAAGCAAGCATTTAGGTTGAGCCACACGAAGCTGCCATTTTTTAGATCAGAAATGGTAGAATGTTGGTAGTGGCATACTGGCTCAACTTAATAGTTAAATGAAAACTATACACAGTAATAAAGATTGCACTGGGGCCAGCATATGGTGCTATGGGAAAGTCTAGGAAAGAGGACCTAACACAGTGACATGGGGTCAGGGGACAAGAACGGGACAGCACAACTGAGTGTTGTTTTTTTGTTTTATTTTGTTATTTTTTTTGTTTTTTTGAGAAACAAAACACTTTATTGAGGTATAATTGGCATGCAATAAACTGCACATATTCTTGGTGTACACGTTTTGACATATCTACACCATGAAATCTTCACTACCATCAAATAATGAACATATCTATCACCCCCAAAACTTCCTCATACCCCTTTGTAATTCCTTCTGCCTGTCACCCCTACCCTGGCAAACACTGATGTGCTGTCCTTATACATTCATTTCATTGCCTAGAATTTTATACAAATGGAGTTATATAGTGCTCTTTTTTGTCTGGCTTCTCTCACTCTGCATAGTTATTTTTAGACTCGTTCATGTTGAAGTGGGCATCAATATTTCATTTTTTTAAAAATTACAGAACAGTATTTCAATGTACAGATATACCACAGTTTGTTTTTCCATTCACCTGTTGATGGACACCTATGTTGTTGGCCATTACAAATAAAGCTGCTCTGACCATTCATGTACAAGTCTCTGTATAGACATAGGCTTTCTTTACTCCTTAGTATTCACATACAAGTGGAATGGCTGGAATGTATGGGAGGTGTATGTTTAACTTCTTAAGGGACTGCCAAACTGTTTTCCAAAGTCCCATTTTACTTTCCGACCAGCACTGTATGAGCATTCCAGTTCCTCCACATCCGCACCAACATTGTATGATTGGTCTTCTTAATTTTTACCGCTTAATAGGTGTATAGTGGTATCTCATTCTGGTTTTAATTTGCACTTCTCTAATGACAAATGATGTTGGGCATTTTTTCAGGTGTTCACTTGCCATCCATATATCTTGTTAACTGAAATATATGTTCAAGTCTTTGCCCATTTCTAAACTGAGTTGTTTTCTTGTTAAGTGTAGAGAATTCTTTGTATATGCTATATACAAGTCCTTTATAAGATATGTTGAAACTGCAGAAATGTGTCTGGGGGCGGGGGGCTCCAAGGAGCTCTGGTTCTTTATGCCTCAGTGCAGAAAGAATTCAGTGAGAGGCAAAGTGATAGATAGGAAGTGATTTATTAGAACAGGATGCTTGTGAGCTTTACAAGTGGGTGGGTAAGAGGGTGCTGCCCCAAGAACCTAGTGTGCTACAGTTTTATAATCAAAGGACAAGTGGGGAGGGGGAGAAGACCACCTTCTTCCTCATTCTTGAGTAGACGTCAAGCTTCCACCATCAGTTCCTCCTCCACGTCAGGCAGGGGAGTTTTCTTGTCCCTTCATGGTCAAGCCAGGACTGTCATGGTGCAATGGAAATGAGCGAAAAGGCAGTAACATATACTAAAATATGGTAAATCATCTCAGGTTTCAGTATGATGTCACCTTTTCCTTATACTTTTGTTTTTACTGTGTGCAGAGGAGCATGTCCTAGGAATCATTAACTTAATGACCTCACTGGGCAGGATGTGGGTCTCATTCCACCATTGCTTTATTGTTTTGGGGCATGTCTCATGCTTCTGTTGCACGGTTTTATTGCTAAGCAAGCCTGCTTGGTTTTGTGGTTAAGCAAACCTGCATTCTTGAGTGATCAGTAACTTACAGGGATCTCCCATACTTTTTTCTTTACTTACGATCCATTGGTGGGATTAACTATTTAGTCACCTATTTTGTCCCTTTACTCTGTCCCTATCAATATGATTTGCATGTATTTTCTTCCAGTCTGTAGTTTGTCTTTTCATCCTCTTAACAGCATCTTTCAAAGAGCAGAAGTTTTGCATTTTGACAACATCCACTTTATTAATTTGTTCTTATATGGATCATGCTTTGGGTGTTGTTTCTAAGAAAACCTTACCTAAGCCAAGGTTGCGAATGTTTTTTTTTTTTTTGCCTATGTTTTCTTCTGGAAGTTCTACAGTTTTAGGTTTTTCATTTGGGTCTATGATCAATTTTGAGTTAATTTTTTTATATGGTATGAGGTGTGGATTGAACTTCTCTTTATTGTTGTGCATATAGATAGCCAATTGTGGCTGCATCATTTGTTGGGAAGACTGTCCTTTCTCCAGTGAATTGCCTTTGTACCTTTGTTGAAAATCAGTTGTCCATAAAGGTGTAGATCTATTTCTGGACTTCAGTCTGTTCCATTGATCTATTTGTCTATCATTTTACTAATAGCACACTCTCTTCATTTCTTTAGTTTTAGAATAAGTCTTGTAATCAACACACTGCTAAACAAAATTAAAGTTGCATACTTTAGTAAAACATAATTCAGCATCCTTAGTTTGGTGTAAGTGTGACACGTTTTCTTGCTTCCCTATGTAGTATAATTTCTCCAACTTTGTTCTTTCTCAAAATTATTTCGGCCCTCACATCTCCTTATAAGTTTTAGACTCAGTTTGTCAATTTCTATTTTTAAAATATGCTGGGATTTTGATTGAGAATAATTTTGATTGAGAGTTTTAGGGCTTTCATGAGGATGTGCCCATGGGAGGAAGGCATTCAAACACCACTTTTATATCTGAACAACTGGAATTTTGAGACCAGTACAGCATTTAAAAAGTTTTCCACAGCCTTTCTTCCAAGTTTATTGAAAACCCACCTGTGCAAAATGGTGTTATTCAATGCCAACGGATACAAGGAAAAATAAAATGTTCTGATTTTGGTCCTTATTTCCTACGATTCTGCCTTTTTTTTCATCTCTTCCCAGAGAGAGAGAAAGAGAATAAAGACAGTTCTCTCGAGCAGCCTTTTACCCCTGCGAAAAGATCACAGATACGTGGATGTCTGTGCTTTCTTGAGTGGGAGGGGTCCTTTTTGCTATGCTCTGTTTCTTCCCCCGGATGGCTGGAGGCTCATTCACTCCACATGCTTTTCTCCCATTGCTTGGTACAAGAGTCACGAATCACACACCTGTAGGACCTGTGAGAGGTCCTGGACATGGGAAAGCAGCCCGGCACCTGGCCTTTCATGTGTGCCGTGGAGAGAGTGGAGATTCGGAGGTGACCAGCCTGAGGATGACTCTGGTGAACTGACAAGCAAAGCCACAAATCTAGAATTTTGTGAAATCTCTGTATTTTCAAATGCTGTCTCTGTAGTTTTTTGCACTGCACAGGCCAAATGAAACACACATGTGGGCCAAATTCAGTCCATTGGCTCCCAGTGTGCAGCCTCTGATGGATGGGCTCTTCTATTTGCTTTCAGGGTCAGCTCTTTCATCAGCTCCCTAAAGGATTTATTTCAACAATTGCTTAATGAGTGCTTATGATGCTCCAGGAAGTGCTCGGTGCCCAAGAAATCGATCAGGGGTGAGAAGCCCCTCTCACCCCTGAGCTTGAGGGACTCCTGCTCCGACGTGAAGCTCAGGTGTGGCACAGAGAAGCATTCCAGCACTACCTCCTATTCTCTCCTAAATCTGCCCCTTTCCCATATCCTCACTGTCACTCATGTCCGGCTTTAAAGAAGGACATGGTTGATTGTGCTTGGAGGAGTCCTGGAAGGCTTCTCAGAGGAGATGACATGTGAGCTCATTATTGAATGGGAGAGTTAGTAATAAGCCAGCAGAATGTACACTAGAACAATGTTGCTACATGTTAGTGGAACATGAAGTCAATTTAGTGGTTGCTAATCAGGATTAGAGTAAAATAAAATAGGATAACATATAGTAAAGGTAAGGATTTGTTGTTTTGTTAAACTTTTCTTTCAGTTTCATGCATATGCTTCTAATACATCTATGTTTGTAAAAGAAATTGGTTAAAAAACATAGAAAAACATAGTCTGGAAAAATTTTCATTTGGGGGGAATGTTAAAAAGGAGATTAAAAGAATATTTATTAACTATGATCTTGTATTATTTCTGAGATCCCTTCATAAATGTGCCCCCAAATTGTTAACTTCAGCTGCTCATTTGCAGCTGTAAGCAGGCACTGAATCCCCGCTGGGATAGGCATCTGTAGGTCACTGTCTTCAGAGCTCCATGGCCAATTAATTGTGAGAGTGAGCAAGGAACTTTAATTCCTTTCATTTTATATTTTCATTGGTGAAATCAATGAGTTGGTTTAGACAGATAGCTGTAAAGCCCTAAGTTCCATGGAGGTGCTTTAAACAAACTGCAGACAGTTTGCATAAATAGCTAAATTTGCCCAGTGCTGAATGATTAGCACTAAAAGGTAGCCGGTACATAATAGACCACAATTAATATTTGCTAAATGAATGTATCTATCCTCAGAGTGCCCTTGCATTTTATTGATATTAGGCATATTCAAATTAGTTGGTAAAAATTATTACTGAAGTCACACTTTAGGTACAAAATTTGAAATAATGCAAATCCTAGAAAATTTAAATTTTGCCAAGAATCACAAAATTCCAAAGCCAAGTGGAATTCTCTGCGGTGCTTAAGCTCTTGCTACAAGGCAGTGCTCCTGTGCTTTGCCAGGTTAGTCTACCATTATGTGAGTTCTTCTGAATGCATCCCCTGTATAAAATGCAACTGCTCCATATGTTTTTAAACTAAAGTCTTAAAAGTTATTTCTTGGCAGCTGTGATGTACCAGATATGTGCTAGGTCCTTGCTATGAACAAGACAGACACAGTTTCCAGCTCGCTAGAGCTCATAGTTCACTGTGGTGGATGCCAGATGCTTGCTTTCATACTGAGTTCATATGCGCTTACACGTTAATGTCTTTGGGCAGACCTTCATTCAGGCTTTGCCTGCTTCTGTGTCCCAATAATATGCAATCAGGTCATTGATTTGGAAGGGGTCAGTCTGACTATTGCGAATCTGTGAGACTGTCATCTCCCTCTTCCTGATTCCAAAGTTATGTACAGTATTTGGAACTAACATTGTGTCAATTTTTCTTTTTTTTTTTTTCGCTAGGGTCACATTGCATTTGCAGTCAATTAAAACATCTGAACCTTTTCTCCTATTGAAAACAGTCTGTATCTTTATGATTGATTTTTTTAAGTTTGGTGGGATGTCACATTTATCCCCAAACAAATTAAATCTTGTTAGTCTCATTCCATCAATCTATCCAAATGAGTTTGACTCCTGATTATGTCAGTCACCACATTCATTGTCCCTTCCAGCTGTGGGAAGGGGAAGGCAGTAAATTAAAAAGTCTGACTTCTATCTCTCTCCCTAGGTTGCTGATAAGAGGACTGAGAGTTTCATTTTTAAGATTATTGTTGTATCATAGCTTTGAAAGATTTTGCTTGGCAAAGTTACGTGACCTTCATCCTTTTTTATTTCTTTGGTCTTATCGCCAAGCCACTCAACCCAGCTGAACTCCCTTCAAAGGCAAGTACTTTTGATGCCTGAAGTCAGGTTCTGTAAAGCACCCCTTGATTATCTTGTCCTTCTCCTAAGCAGGTTTAGGACCAAGAAGGAAAACTTAAATCTATCAAAGTTGTTATTTTATGATTTCAGTACGCAATTGAAGCTTCTTAAACTAACTCTCTTTACTGCCCAGGGACCAGCAGCAAAGACGGAATCAAGGGACCATGGGGGCAGCTTGTTTTCTTCAGTTTGAGTGTCAGTTTAAATATTTATGTATTTGATCTCTTGAAGACCAAAATAAATTTACTAATATTTTTAAACAATTTTGAAAACTTGGGAGAACAATTATCTGTGGGAAATAACATGATTAATGTGATTAAGGAGTTCATTTTCCCTATTTAGAAAGGAAAAAAACCCTCAAAACTTTATATCCTTATAATGCAACTTCATATAAAGGAATCTTTAATGTCGTTAGACTGTGAAAAAAGTGTCATTAACGTTGAGAATTAACATTAGCCATCTGTGCACTCTGAGGAACTGACAAGGCACTTTGGAATTTTGTCTCTCAACAACTACACTGTTTTTAATTTGGAAAGGTAGTGTTTTAAGTACATGTTTCAATAAACCAAGTAATTTTTGCCATCTGCCAATGAATCTGTGACTTAGAAACTGGGCCACATTATGAACTTTCATGGATGGGAGGCACTGCTGCCTCTGTGGGCCTTTTCCTCCATAAAAAAATACGAAAAAGTACAGTTTATGACTGGGCTGTTATATAGATGAATATATTAATATTATATATTCAAATATTTTCTTTGACCTAAAGTTTATTTTTTCTTCTGAGTTTTACAAGAAATTAAAACATTTTCACGGGCCCTCAAAAGTACTATGGGCTCTCAGCACTATCCCCACTGTGCGTAATGGGTAAGTCTGCTCTGACTAGAAGATATATTTCCTCTTCAGTTTATTAATTGTACTTTTGCATTTAATGTCCATATTTTTAAAATGGGGAAAACCAACTCTGTTTCTATAGTACACCTCTATCAAACTCAATAAGCAACTGCATATTTGGTAAGAATGACCTGTATCAGCAAGATATAAAAGACTTAAGAATTGGTAAAATAGAAATGTATGTCCTCTTACATACCTGATTCAAACCAGCTGCCTGGCCTGAAGTTATGAGCATTTACCCATTTCGTATTCAAACAGTGTATAACAATCATGAAATACCACATTTTCTCCTACCCCCTCCCTTTCCTAGTGCAATGTAAAAATCTCCTTTTTTTAGCATCTGGTGATTTTAAGGCTTGATAATTGAAAGCCAAGCATTATTTTGGCTAATTCATATTCTAATAATGACTCTATTGTGTTTATAAAAATGATACGTTCTCATTATTAAAAATCCAAGGAATGCAGAAAAGTAAAAAGAAAAAGATAAAAAATCCTAACACTCAGAAATAAGCCTCATGGGGCTTCCCTGGTGGCGCAGTGGTTGAGAGTCCGCCTGCCGATGCAGGGGACGCGGGTTCGTGCCCCGGTCCGGGAAGATCCCACATGCCGCGGAGAGGCTGGGCCCAGGAGCCATGGCCGCTGAGCCTGCGCATCCAGAGCCTGTGCTCCGCAACGGGAGAGGCCACAACAGTGTGAGGCCCGCGTACCGCAAAAAAAAAAAAAAAAAAAGAAGAAGAAAAGAAATAAGCCTCATTAAGTGAACATCCTGCTGGACATTTGGACATCTCTCTAAGCATGTTTGTAGATGAGAAGCTGGATGGATGGATGGTAGGTAGATAGGTAGATGGGTGGATAGATAGATACATAGATAGAAATGCTTTCATAAAAGTGGAATCGTGCTAATTTTTTAATTTTAAAACTAAATACATTTTAAATTTTATTTGAAGTTAACTGGATAAAAAGAAACTAAGTGAAAATTAAGAAATTACTGAAATTTAAATAAACATTGTTTTTCACAGTAAGAGATGTTATTTTTTTTTCTTAGGTTCAGAAAAGAGGTGATGAACTTGATGTTTTTAGTTCTGGCTTTTCTTTTTCTCCAGGTATATTTCTTGGTAGACGTTATTGGTGTTCACCCAGTTCTCTCCCTGTTCTGGGGTATAGGAGAATTGTACTTCACTCCCTTAAAGTTAGGTGTGACCCTGTGACTTGCTTTAGCCACAAAATGCGAGCAGAAGTGACTAGCATCACTTACAGATGGATGTATTTAATTGCCAGATCTCCGGTCTCTCACCCTTTCTTTTCCTGTCTTGGTGAGCATGAATGCTTATCTTATGTGATATGTGAATGTGGAGGAGCATAACGTCAGTGTGGCGTGGAATGCAGCACCAGCTCACAGAGGCACTACCCTGAAGAGTCACGTGGGCCTGCGGTGGAAGGTGTGTGAGTGAGAACTTAACTCGTTCTGTTAAGTCATGAGATTCAGGGCTTATTTCCTACTGTGGATAACAGCCTGTCTTGACTGCCACCATCTCCATTTCAGACAGTATAGATTTCCCTGCCATGATAAATGGGCTCATAGGCACTCTCACTCTCTTTCCTTTCTTCCTTCTAGATTTTGGTTAGTTACATTGTTATTTTCACACAGGGTAATTTAGTGTTCACATTCTATTCTGTAATCTAGCCTTGCTTTTGATTAGTTATATTATTGTTTTCATATAATCAAGATAGGTAACATTATTTTCTGTTCAGGTGTTTAAAATTAGTTTTATATTTAAATAAATTCAATATCCAGTACTGATCTTTTTACTGTGGCTTTCCAATCACTGTTATTAAGAAGCAGGTCAGGGGCTTAGAGGATCCTGACTGCCTGGTGGGGGAACATTCCACCCCAGAAAAGAGGGATGTTTTATCATTTGCATTGCTTAGATTGTTGGTACATGGTGATATGAAAAGCAGAGTGATTTTTAGTGGTTTTATTTCTACTTTTAAATTCTCTATAAACAATGCATTCTTTATTGCCTGCATCTGAAGCAAACCATTTCCATCTACCCACCCTTGGTATGCCACTGCTGATATGTTTACTTTATTCATTGCACTGACTAGATTGTCAAGGCTTTTAAAGGAAGGTTCGGAAAAACAGTGAATTCTTGAGTTGTTTTTATGTTCAACAATATCTGCTGATTACCTTTTTTATAGGAAAATCATCTCGGCTAAGAATAATATTCAGAGACTACTCTTTATTCCCCTTAAAATTTTGGTGGAATTGCATTATCTTTTGCATTTAAAGCACTGTTGAAAAATTTGACTGACTTTCTTCTTGTAGGCAACTTGCTTTTTTCTGCTTGAAGAATTATACTTTGGAACAGGAAATTCAATTATTCAACCAGTATATGTCTCATAGTTGATTATTCTATATCAGATTATTCCTAAAGCAGAGTATGCTCTTTCAATTTAGAGATTAGATTCCATCATATGTTCGTTTTAGGGATACTTTCTTGTGTTAGATTTTTGAATACTTTGGGCTGGATTTTCTACCTCAGGAATATCCTTTTTGTTCTAGGAATATTAGGAATATTCCTAGAATATTAGGAAAAAGGAATATTAACCTTTTTGTTCTAAATTCATTTGTTTTATTTATTTTTGGCTGCGTTGGGTCTTTGTTGCTGCACGCAGGCTTTCTCTCGTTGTGGCGAGCGGGGGCTACTCTTTGTTGCGGTGCACGGGCTTCTCATTGCAGTGGCTTATCTTGTTGTGGAGCATGGGCTGTAGGCATGCAGGCTTCAGTAGTTGTGGTGCACGGGCTCGGTAGTTGTGGCTTACAGGCTCTAGAGCACAGGCTCAGTAGTTGTGGCACATGTGCTTAGTTGCTCTGCGGCATGTGGTATCTTCCCAGACCAGGGCTCGAACCCATGTCCCCTGCATTGGCAGGCAGATTCTTAACCACTGCACCACCAGGGAAGGCCCCCATTAACCTTTCAATGGACTGTGTTTTGCTCTCCTCCGTATCTATCATTTTTTCTAATTGCTTTAAATTCTGCCCTTATCTCAAGCCATTCCTGAATATATATAATTTGGGGTCACGTTAACGCTATTCCTTGGTATTTCTAATTTATGTATTAGTTTCATGATGATGCTATTTGATCGTCCATTTATCATTTTAGTATGACAAGCTTCTTTTAAAATCTCATTTTGTTATTTTTATTGTCTCATTGTTAAGCTCTTGTTTTACTGTATTCATGTTTCTATTATGCTTTTAAATTATTCTGTGACAAATTACTTTCTCTTATTCCTTGAGGATTGTGAATTTTTTGTCAGTTTTTTTCCCATATAATGTTCCCTTTTTAAATCACTTACGGGACTTCCCTGGTGGCGTAGTGGTTAAGAATCCACCTGCGAATGCAGGGGACATGGGTTCGAGCCCTGGTCTGGGAAGATCCCACATGCTGCAGAGCAACTAAGCCCGTGCACCACAACTGCTGAGCCTACGCTGTAGAGCCCGTGTGTCACAACTACTGAGCCTGCGTGCCACAACTACTGAAGCCCATGTGCCTAGAGCCCACGCACTGCAACGAAGAGTGGCCCCCGCTCACCACAACTAGAGAAAGCCCACGCACAGCAACGAAGATCCAACATAGCCAAAAATAATTAATAAACTAATTAATTAAAAATAAATAGAATAAAATTAAATAAATCACTTGTTACAATAGTATGTTAGTTGCTGTTCCATTTCATTCCATCTTGCCCATGTTGGGGCAGCCATGCTCAGCCTTTGGTGCTCTAACAGAATTGAATGGATTCTCCTTGGCACCCCTGTGATCCCCCTATTTGTTGCCCCTTGAGGACTGGATATTTCCTATTCTGTCCACTTTCTTTAGCTTAAGCGCACATGTCAGCAGAAGAGTTGGGCAGAGCAGGGAGCTCATCTGAGTTGTTTGTGTGGTCCACACTGAAATACCTGTGCTCTGCAGTCTCTCCTGAGACCCTGTGAAATGTCTCAGCACTTCTTCCAGGAACAGTCAGTCCTTGTTCTTTCTTTTTTTTTTTTTTACATCTTTTTTGGAGTATAATTGCTTTACAATGGTGTGCTAGTATCTGCTTTATAACAAAGTGAATCAGTTATACATATACATATGTTCCCATATCTCTTCCCTCTTGTGTCTCCCTCCCTCTCACCCTCCCTATCCCACCCCTCTAGGTGGTCACAAAGCACCGAGCTTATCTCCCTGTGCTATGTGGCTGCTTCCCACTAGCTATCTATTTTACGTTTGGTAGTGTATATATGTCCATGCCAATCTCTCGCTTTGTCACAGCTTACCCTTCCCCCTCCCCTTATCCTCAAGTCCATCCTCTAGTAGGTCTGTGTCTTTATTCCTGGCTTACCCCTAGGTTCTTCATGACATTTTTTTTTTCTTAAATTCCATGTATATGTGTTAGCATACGGTATTTGTCTTTCTCTTTCTGACTTACTTCACTCTGTATGACAGACTCTAGGTCCATCCACCTCATTACAAATAGCTGAATTTCGTTTCTTTTTACGGCTGAGTAATATTCCATTGTATATATGTGCCACATCTTCTTTATCCATTCATCCGATGATGGAAACTTAGGTTGTTTCCGTCTCCTGGCTGTTGTAAATAGAGCTGCAATGAACATTTTGGTACATGACTCTTTTTGAATTATGGTTTTCTCAGGGTATATGCCCAGTAGTGGGATTGCTGGGTCATGTGGTAGTTCTATTTGTAGTTTTTTAAGGAACCTCCATACTGTTCTCCATAGTGGCTGTACCAATTCACATTCCCACCAGCAGTGCAAGAGTGTTCCCTTTTCTCCACACCCTCTCCAGCATTTATTGTTTCTAGATTTTTTGATGATGGCCATTCTGACCGGTGTGAGATGATATCTCATTGTAGTTTTGATGTGCATTTCTCTAATGATTAATGATGTTGAGCATTCTTTCGTGTGTTTGTTGGCAATCTGTATATCTTCTTTGGAGAAATCTCTATTTAGGTCTTCTGCCCATTTTTGGATTGGGTTGTTTGGTTTTTTTGTTATTGAGCTGCATGAGCTGCTTGTAAATTTTGGAGATGAATCCTTTGTCGGTTGCTTCATTTGCAAATATTTTCTCCCATTCTGAGGGTTGTCTTTTGGTCTTGTTTATGATTTCCTTTGCTGTGCAAAAGCTTTGAAGTTTCATTAGGTCCCATTTGTTTATTTTTGTTTTTATTTCCATTTCTCTGGGAGGTGGGTCAAAAAGGATCTTGCTGTGATTTATGTCATAGAGTGTTCTGCCTATGTTTTCCTCTAAGAGTTGGATAGTTTTGGGGCTTACATTTAGGTCTTTAATCTATTTTGAGTTTATTTTTGTGTATGGTGTTAGGGAGTGATCTAATCTCATACTTTTACATGTACCTGTCCAGTTTTCCCAGCACCACTTATTGAAGAGGCTCTCCTTTCTCCACTGTACATTCCTGCCTCCTTTATCAAAGATAAGGTGACCATATGTGCATGGGTTTATCTTTGGGCTTTCTATCCTGTTCCATTGATCTATATTTCTGTTTCTGTGCCAGTACCATACTGTCTTGATTACTGTAGCTTTGTAGTATAGTCCAAAGTGAGGGAGCCTGATTCCTCTAGCTCCGTTTTTTGTTCTCAAGATTGCTTTGGCTATTCGGGGTCTTTTGTGTTTCCATACAAATTGTGAAAATTTTTGTTCTAGTTCTGTGAAAAAAGCCAGTGGTAGTTTGATAGGGATTGCATTGAATCTGTAGATTGTTTTGGGTAGTAGAGTCATTTTCGCAATGTTGATTCTTCCAGTCCAAGAACGTGGTATTACCTCTCCATCTATTTGTATCATCTTTAATTTCTTTCATCAGTGTCTTACAGTTTTCTGCATACAGGTCTTTTGTCTCCTTAGGTAGGTTTATTCCTAGATATTTTATTCTTTTTGTTGCAGTGGTAAATGGGAGTGTTTCCTTAATTTCTCTTTCAGATTTTTCATCATTAGTGTATAGGAATGCCAGAGATTTCTGTGCATTAATTTTGTATCCTGCTACTTTACCAAATTCATTGATTAGCTCTAGTAGTTTTCTGGTAGCATCTTTAGGATTCTCAATGTATAGTATCATGTCATCTGCAAACAGTGACAGCTTTACTTCTTCTTTTCCAATTTGGATTCCTTTTATTTCCTTTTCTTCTCTGATTGCTGTGGCTAAAACTTCCAAAACTATGTTGAGTAAGAGTGGTGAGAGTGGGCAACCTTGTCTTGTTCCTGATCTTAGTGGAAATGCTTTCAGTTTTTCACCATTGAGGATGATGTTGGCTGTGGGTTTGTCATTTATGGCCTTTATTATGTTGAGGAAAGTTCCCTCTATGCCTACTTTCTGGAGGGTTTTTATCATAAATGGTTGTTGAATTTTGTTGAAAGCTTTCTCTGCATCTATTGAGATGATCATATGGTTTTTCTCCTTCAGTTTGTTAATATGGTGTATCCCGTTGATTGATTTGCGTATATTGAAGAATCCTTGCATTCCTGGAATAAACCCACTTGATCAAGGTGCATGATCCTTTTAATGTGCTGTTGGATTCTGTTTGCTAGTATTTTGTTGAGGATTTTTGCATCTATGTTCATCAGTGATAGTGGCCTATAGTTTTCTTTCTTTGTGACATCCTTGTCTGGTTTTGGTATCAGGGTGATGGTGGCCTCGTAGAATGAGTTTGGGAGTGTTCCTCCCTCTGCTATATTTTGGAAGAGTTTGACAAGGATAGGTGTTAGCTCTTCTCTAAATGTTTGATAGAATTCGCCTGTGAAGCCATCTGGTCCTGGGCTTCTGTTTGTTGGAAGATTTTTAATGACAGTTTCAATGTCAGTGCTTGTGATTGGTCTGTTCATATTTTCTGTTTGTTCCTGATTCAGTCATGGCAGGTTGTGCTTTTCTAAGAATTTGTCCATTTCTTCCAGGTTGTCCATTTTATTGGCATAGAGTTGCTTATAGTAATCTCTCATGATCTTTTGTATTTCTGCAGTGTCAATTGTTACTTCTCCTTTTTCATTTCTAATTCTATTGACTTGAGTCTTCTCCCTTTTTTTCTTGATGAGTCTGGCTAATGGTTTATCAATTTTGTTTATCTTCTCAAAGAACCAGCTTTTAGTTTTATTGATCTTTGCTATTGTTTCCTTCATTTCTTTTTCATTTATTTCTGATCTGATCTTTATGATTTCTTTCCTTCTGCTAACTTTGGGGGTTTTTTGTTCTTCTTTCTCTAATTGCTTTAGGTGCAAGGTTAGGTTGTTTATTCGAGATGTTTCCTGTTTCTTAAGGTAGGCTTGTATTGCTATA
This sequence comes from Lipotes vexillifer, assembly GCF_000442215.2. Classification (NCBI taxonomy): domain Eukaryota; kingdom Metazoa; phylum Chordata; class Mammalia; order Artiodactyla; family Lipotidae; genus Lipotes; species Lipotes vexillifer. Next base: position 1,528,351 of record NW_006796149.1, read on the forward strand.
AACTTCCCTCTTAGAACTGCTTTTACTGCATCCCATAGGTTTCCCATAGGTTTTGGGTTGTCGTGTCTCCATTGTCATTTGTTTCTAGGTATTTTTTGATTTCCTCTTTGATGTCTTCAGTGATCACTTCGTTATTAAGTAGTGTATTGTTTAGCCTCCATGTGTTTGTATTTTTTACAGATCTTTTCCTGTAATTGATATCTAGTCTTATAGCGTTGTGGTCGGAAAAGATACTTGATACAATTTCAAGTATATACGCTGCCAACCCCAGTCCTCTCCCGCCGCTCCGACCGAAGCCCGAGCCTCAGCTCCCAGCCCCCCGCCCGCCCCGGCGGGTGAGCAGACAAGCCTCTCGGGCCGGTGAGTGCTGGTCGGCACCGATCCTCTGTGCGGGAATCTCTCGCTTTGCCCTCCACACCCCTGTTGCTGTGCTCTCCACCATGGCTCCGAAGCTTGCTCCCCCCCTCCGCCACCCGCAGTCTCCGCAGCGAAGGGCCTTCTTAGTGTGTGGAAACCTTTCCTCCTTCACAGCTCCCTCCCACTGGTGCAGGTCCCATCCCTATTCTTTTGTCTGTTTATTCTTTTTTCTTTTGCCCTACCCAGGTACGTGGGGACTTTCTTGCCTTTTGGGAGGTCTGAGGTCTTCTGCCAGCGTTCAGTAGGTGTTCTGTAGGAGTTGTTCCACGTTGTAGTTGTATTTCTGGTGTATCTGTGGGGAGCAAGGTGATCTCCGCGTCTTACTCTTCCGCCATCTTCCCGATTCCCCTTTGCACTCTTGATCCCTCTTACTCTACTCTCTACTTTTTCTCTCTAAAACACTAGCCAGTTTACTTATTGATTATGTTTATTCTCTTTAATCTCTCTCCTCCTAGACTGCAAGCTCACAGGCACAGGAATCTTAACTTTACTCACTGGTATATCCTCAAATCCGTTCTTATTTCTGATCTCTGCCTCCTTCCCTGTGGCAATTACCATCCCCAATCTACTGAAGTCAGAGGAGAAGAAGTGATAAGAAAGCCCACTTAATTCACTGTTCCTCTCCAGATTTGGGGATATCAGTCTCTCTTTTAGAGTTGAGTTTTATTGAATGATTGATACAGCTTCAGGGGGGTATTGGACTGTGGTTCTGCCATCTTTTGGGGGGTGTGGGGCTGCCTTTTTATCATCTTTTGTTTATTTCCTTAGGTATTGGGAGGTTGGAATCAGAGTATTTACCCAGAAACCATCTTGGGGGGGTCTGTCGGTGGTTCTAACTCTCTTAAAATTAACCATCTATGTAGAGGGAGGAGTTCATTGTGGCCCAGTTCGGTACAGAGAGTGGGAACCTGCCTACCCCGAACCTTGACAATATCTTACTGTTATAGAGTCTCCCACCCCCCTTTAAAATTTTCTATATACTCCCAGATGATACAGTCTAATTTCTTTGGGATTTTAAGTGCTAAGTAACTAAAAGTAGGAGCACTTGGTAACACTGTAGCCATAGAGAGCACAGCTAAATGAATATGTTGTAATTGTAATGGATCATTCCTTTTAATTTGTTCATTTATCCAACAATATTCATTTATGTAATGAGAACCTACTATGTGCTAGGTACTATTCTTGGTGCCCAGGATACATCATTGAGCATCACTGAACAGAATTGACAAAATTCCCCTGCCTGTGAGGAGCTTACATCCTAGCTGGGATGGGATGAGTGTGTGGAGTGGGGCCAGTGAGCAACAACAAATATAATGCATCCATAAAATATATGATATGTTTGAAGGCGATACGTGGATAAGGGGGATCACAGAGCGGAATGGGAGTTGTCACTGAGAATAGGGCAGTCAGGCTGGGTTTCATTGAGAAGTCACACTTGATGGAGGAAGTCAGAGGAAGAATGTTCCAGGGAGAAGGACCAGCTAGCACAAGGCCCTAAGGTTCCAGGCAGACTGGTGTGTTCATGGGGCAGGATGAATGGTAGATTGATGGAGTTGGGTCAGGTCTGCACAAGTGTGTGAGAAAAATGAGTGGCTTGGCAAGTTGTAACATGAACTTTTAAAGTTTTAAATCCTGTTTTGAAAAAATTTACTCTACCAATGTTCAATTAACTGTTTTGCAATGGAAGGATAAGTTTCCACGAGTGATATTTAGAAGGCAAGAACAAGCAAAAAAGCATCACTAACACCCCAAAGGTCTTGGTTCTCTCTTAGAAGACATGTAGGGAAAAGTGATGCAACAATACATGAATAATTATTGATTAATGAGAAGTCTAAAAGCATGAGAGGGCTTCCCTGGTGGCGCAGTGGTTGAGAGTCCGCCTGCCGATGCAGGGGACATGGGTTCGTGCCCCGGTCTGGGAAGATCCCACATGCCGCGGAGCAGCTGGGCCCGTGAGCCATGGCCGCTGAGCCTGCGCGTCGGGAGCCTGTGCTCCGCAACGGGAGAGGCCACAACAGTGAGATGCC
>NW_006796149.1:1530858-1540474 GCF_000442215.2 Lipotes vexillifer
AAAAAAAAAAAAAAAAAAAAAAAAAAAAGCATGAGATATGCACAAAATAAAATTGCTTTTTTAAAGGATAGTATAGCGATAGATGTCATATCTAAATAAAGCCTTGAAAGTCATCTGGTTTTACCTTTTCCAAATGAGAAAACAATCCAAGAGAAGCTAAATGACTTATCACCAGTTTTATGGCAAGTTGGTGGCAGATTCAAATTTAGATAGTAGCCAGTCCTGCCAATTCTTAGCCCAGAGCTCTGTTCGCCCTGCCTCCCTCCTTTTAACTCAGTGAGAACACAATTATTGCTAATAGTTTTGTTGTTGACCTTCCATGGACTTGATGGCAAATCTAGTTTTCCATGACAGTAAGTATGATTTACTTGCATTTTGCAACAGGGCCTTCGTCTAGCTGAAAATCGGTTTTAGAAAGACCAGTTTATTTCTCCACCTCTCTGTGAGGAGCAGATTGTTCTCTGTGATTATATACCAGAACAAGGGGTTCTAATTAGTTTTCTTTTCAAGGTGCTTTTCTTTCATTTCCAGGCAGCCAGTCAGACCTTGGGCCAAAGGGATTTCTCTGCAAAACCATTGCACTCAGGGATGCAGGTTAACATGTGGGCCCTGGGAGGTGGCCTGTCATGTTAGTTTTCTCAGCCTGGCGGCCTCGCCCTATTTCCTCCCCTTCCATAACTAATTATTCTGTCCGATACATATTCTTATTTATGTGTGTTTTTGTAAATGGTGTTGTTTTAGACATATATTTTAAAATTCGCATTGTTATAGATATCATTCTTCTTTTAACATTTTCACCTTAGTCCATTCTTTCTAACTGCATGGTATTCCCTATATGCTCCTTCATATTTATTTATCTGCTCCCCTAGTATTGAGCTCTTGTACTGCTTCCAGCTCTTTTCTTCCCAGTGTTACTTGATATAAACAACCTCTTACATGACCCCTCATGGGGTCTGATCTGAATGAGAATTCTTCTGGGATATATAAACCCCAAAACAGGATTGCTGGGTTATAAGGTATGTATGTTTGCTAACACAAGTGATTTAGCTTTGTACAAACAGCCTTCTGCATGTCCCTTATCGATCTTTTTCAGAATTTTTCTTGGGTACATGCACCTAGGAACAAGACTGTATACTGTATTCAGTTTTATTCACGCCGCCCACTTGCTTATAGAATGGCTGCTCAGTCTTCATTCCCACCAGCAGTGAATAAAGTTTCCTACGTGGCCACATCCCAGCCAAAACTTGGTATTGTCTAGATTTCTATGCACATAAAGTAATTTATCATTGTTGTTTCAATTGTTATTTCTTAAATTTCTGCATTTGAGCGTCTCTTTATATGCTTGCTTTTGCATTTCCTCTAATTTGAATTGCCTGGTCATTCCTTTGTCCTTTTTCCTCTGGAGATTCTTATCTTTTTTTCCTGTTGGTTTCAGGAGTACCTTATAAATCCAGAAATTTTTCCCTCCTTGGTTTTAGACATTAACAAATATCTTTTCCCATTCTCTATCAACTTGAATCATAGTCTCCTTTGATGTAAAAAATTCATCTTTGGGGAATTCATTTAAAAAGTCACCTCTGGGGTGGGGGAGGGATAAATTAGGAAGTTGGGATTAACATATACACACTACTATATATAAAATAGGTAAGCAACAAGGACCTACTGTATAGCACAGGGAACTGTACTCAATATTTTGTAATAGCCTATAAAGGAAAAGAATCTGAAAAAGTGTATATGTTACACACATATATAAAACTGAATCACTGGGCTTCCCTGGTGGCGCAGTGGTTGGGAGTCCGCCTGCTGGTGCGGGGGACATGGGTTCGTGCCCCGGTCTGGAGGGATCCCGCATGCCGCGGAGCGGCTGGGCCCGTGGGCCACGGCCGCTGGGCCTGCGCGTCCGGAGCCTGTGCTCCGCGGCGGGAGAGGCCACAGCAGTGAGAGGCCCGCGTACTGCAAAAAAAAAAAAAAAAAAAAAAACTGAATCACTGGGCTGTACACCTGAAACTAACATGGCATTGTAAATCAACTATACTTCAATTTTAAAAAATTAAGTAAAACTTTTTTCTTAAACTCGAAAAAAAAGGTCCCTTCCCACCACAGGTCATAAAGATAATCTAGTGTTATCTTCCATTAAGTTTATAGTTTTGCCGTTTGTGTTTGGGCCTTTATCCACATGGAATCTGTCACTGTTTATGGTGTGATGTAAAAGTCCAGTTTCTTTTTAAATATTTATAATTAGCTAGCTTTCCCCAATTTGGAGAAAGCCTCTCCTTACCCCATTATGAAATTTTAATTGTCATTACAAGAATTATCATCTTTATGTAATAATAATGTCTTCCCAGCCAGCACATGAATGATCATTTATTCAGATCTTGCTTTTAATGAAGGCTTAAAATTTTCTGCATGGAGGTCTTATGTGATCTTTGTTAATTTAATTTCTAGATCCTTTATCGTTTTCATTGCTTATTTTATTTTATTTTATCTTGTATTCAATTATTGCCAGAATGTAGAAATGCTGTTTTGTTGATTTTTGTTTTGAGTTGATCTTGTATCTGGCAATTTTGTTCAACTCTCTTATTTGTTCTAATGGATTGTTTATTGATCCTGGCCTTTTTCTACATATTAAATCATACTCTGAAAATGCTTCCCTTCAAATGTTAATACAAAATTTCTTTTTCTTTTTTCACAGCATTGGTCAGAACTTCCACTACTGTATTCAATAGTAATGGTGCTAGTGGGCATAACTTGTCTTGTTCCCATTCTTAAAGGGAATACATTTTAAAGTTCTTCATTAAGTCAAATGCTTATTGACGGCTTTTATAGTTTTATCAAGTTTTAAAAGTTGCCCATATTCCTAGTTTTTAAAGAAGAAAATTTTAATGGTAAATAGGTATCAAATTTCATCAAATCTTTTTTTGTCATGTATTAATATAGTGCCTTTTCTCTTTAGGCTAGTGATATGTTGAATTAATTGATAATTTTTATGATGTTGAAATTATTGTAATCGTGCGATAAATTCTACTTGTTCACAATGTATTATTTTAAATACATTTTAAAAAACTCAAATAGTTAATATTTAGGATTTTTACATCTAAAATTATAACTGAAATGAGCCTGTGATTTTTCTTTTCTGTATTCTCCTTGTTATTTGGGATATAAAGTACAGGAGCTTAATAAAATGGGCTAGTTTTTGTTCCTTTTCTATTTTCTGGAACAACTTACATAAGTTAGGAAATGAAATGTTCTATGAATATTTGATAGAACTAACCTATAAGACCACTGGGGCCCAGGGCTCTTTAGCAGGGGAGGGCTTTGATTACCACTTCGGTATATTTAATACATTGGTTTATTGAAGTTTTCTATTTTGTCCTGCACCAACTTTGGCATTTTATATATTCCCAGTAATATATCACTTCATCTACATCTTTAAAATTTATTAGTTCACTTGTGAGTGTTTACAGATTATTGCTCAGCACATTTTCACTCCTCCCACCCTGTGAGAATATTTAATTACCTGTCCTGTTGGTCTTGGGCTTGGCCACATGTCTTGCTTTGGTCCATGGAACATTAGTAGACTTGACCTGAGCAGAGGCCTTACATGTCCTCGGGGAAGAGGTTAGCCTTTTCTCCTGAAAAGTGGCTGCACCAGAAGGGGTCAGTCTCTTAGCTCAACTTTTTTTTTCTGGTCCAACAAGCCTGAAGTATATGGCACTTGCGTCAGTGAGTTAGGGAGAGTGGTATGTATCACCAGCTCTCCAAAGCAATGCGTATGGTCTTGCAGAGTGCTACCCCATGTCCAACTGAGTCTCTTTATAAAGCACTCATATGTGCTTACAAATCTCCAGTTATATTTCAAAATAACTGAAGTTTAAAATGGAGTTCTACAGTTAAAATGCTTGCTGTTATTCTAGACATCTGACCATGGCTTTATCTGACTTTCCTAGCAGCTGTTTACATGTCTGCCGTGCCGCTCCTTTACTCCATGGCCTTCAGTCTTTGAACTGTACTTTTGAACTTTGTATAGGTCCTCTTCTCGGGTCACCATTAAGGTGGCCACATATCGTAGGATGCAGGGTACAAAGCAGAGGTCAACCAGTCAGGACACTGGGCCTGTGAACTTTCCTTCACTCGGAGAACCCACACCCAGCCAGGGTGGACCAGGGAGTGCTGTCTGCACAGAGGTTTGTTGGAAGAGTTGACATTTTTTCTGGAACAAGTAGACAAAGTCAGAAACACATAGCTAGTAGAGATGGTGAGTTGGAAGCTTGAGTTGGAGGAACTTTTTGATTTAAGAATATCAATTACTGAAAAAGTATACGTTAAGTTCCATATTGCACTCAGCAAGGGGCTAAAGGTTGGAAAGGAAGGGCACAGAAGTAGAAGACTTGGTCTCTGCACATAAGGAGCTTGGGAGACAGCAATGTCATATAAGGAACAGAAAAGTTATGTGTGAGTCTTTTAGATTTGAGCCCAGAGCAGCTACTGATAAGTATGAGTGTGGGAGGAAGAGTTGGTTAGAGAGGAGAGGTCACTATGCTGTTTTCATCCATGTCATGACCACAGAGACGGAGGGTAGAGGGGTGGGTGGCTAAGTGGGGAGATGGGGGGTGGGGACTGGGGGGTGTTGATCCCTTCAAATGGATGTTTGGCTTCATCATGGTAGATGGGTTTATCAGAGAATGTTGTTTCTTTTGAAACAGGTGAGTTTTAACTTCACTGAGAATGGAATTAAAGGATTGCATGAAAGAGATAGGATCTGTAAAAGGGAGAGCATTTTGTCAGTATAAAAGGGGTAACTCCCTGCTTAGGGTTTTTTTATAAAATAGCCATTCTTCTGTCCCAGTATCTGGTGGTTCTTAACCAGGGGTAGTACTGCCTTGCGCCAGGGTATGTGGACATGTGTGCTAAGGCTGGGGCAGGAGATGTTATTAGCACTTAGTAGGTGCAGGCCAGGGATGCTCCAGACCTTGCTGTGCAGTGGGGACAGCACTGCACAACGGATTGTCCTGCCTGAGATGCCAATAGCGCACTTGTTGAGAAACACTGGACTTCCCAAGCTTCAGTCATTTCTGTTCTACTTGTACAATTCTTGCCTTATCTTTTAACACCTGTACCACTAATTTAATGCTTTTATTTAAATTTACTTTTTATTTTAAAACTTACTTTTCTTTTTTGTTTACTTTTTGGTCATTCTGTATCTGCTTTTTTATTTACTTATCTTAATCCTTGCAGTCATGGGTTTGAAATGCTATTTATACTTTTCTAATCGTGTTAAAATAGATCCATGACTACTCTAATACAGAATGTTCCCCTCTGTACCCCTGGCATCACTTTGCCCACCACCAGTGGTGTGCACGTCAGGCTTTGAGGAACAGTGGCCAGGCGGTCACAGTGGATTGATTTATAGCTCGACCTGATTTGATGTAGTATGTCCTTGGGAGTTGACACCACCACCTTAGGACTCTCATTTTTAATTAACCTCATGTTCAGCAGAATTCATGAGCTGGAAGGCTCATGAGGATACTTTTCCAGATAGAGGTCAGACGACACAAACAGCTATTATTGTCTCTCTCTGTGTGTAAGATCTCCTTGGAAGGGCTTGATTTGTTCTTGGCTGGGTCGCGCTTATGTGCCAATTATCTTTGCTCAAGTCTGTGTCCGTAGATTGCTGGCCACCTCCCAGTTATATGGCAGCTTTCACAAGGGATATGTGACCCTGAGAGCGTAGAGGAAGGAGAGCAAATACTGTCCTCACTTCCACGTCATTGGCTCAAAGCATATGTTGCATTCATAGTTGGCCAGGAGTCAGAATGATGACAGAGTGTAGCAGAATCACAGATGCTCCCGCCCCAACACCCAATGAACTGACCCAAAAAGCAGCTCACAACAAAAACATTCGCCAGCAACAACCCAACAGACAAGAAAACCAATCACAGCTTTGTGCTGTGCACTTTGACCAGTGGCAGGTAATGAAGGTAACCGTCCATCCTGACCCCTCAGGAGCAATGCCGGGAAAGGAAGGTGAGGGGACAGCATCCTGAGGATTCCCACTAACACAGATCAGTATGGGAAGAAGCTGCCTGAGAAGGTGAGTGGGTGGCCTCGGTGAATGTCAGGCAACAGCCTCAGCAGAGGCAGGAAGGCAACTTGGAGCAAGCCATCTCCCCAGTTACAGAAAAGAGATCACAGGAGTGAGTGCACCCTGGCAGAGCGGGCTCTGTTGTAAGACATTTAACTGGCTTCCAAAAGAGAGGGCAGTGCATAGGACCCCCGGCAAGGGCTGGCCTTGTGAGTCCTACCTCTCCTTCACGGCAGAGCACTGCATAGAAAGCCACAGCCAACCTCAGAGTGTAGCTCAGAGGGAGAAAGGCAACGGCTCCCCTATGGAGTGAGCAGAGTGTCAAGGATGCATCAGCTAACTGTACAAGACCAAACAGAAGTTCTGGACAGAGATACTCATGTTAAGTATCAGCAAGATTAAACTAAATGTCATGAAAACTATGCGAAAATGCTACAGCAGTGGAATGAAATATAGGAACACGGCTTGCAGAAAATAAACATGCGACCCATCTGGTCTGGGAGAAAACCCAGAGTCCAAAGAAACTCAACCTCACAACTGCTTCATGCTGTAGAAGAGCTCAGTATCAATCCAGTAGAAATAAAAACTCAATGTTATGATTAAACAACAAGATTCTTTTTTTATTTTTAATTATAAGATAAAACTTGCTATCTTTTCCATTTTCAAGTGTACATTCATGTTGTTGTGCAACTAACCTCCAGAACTCTTTTAATCTTGCAAAACTGAAACTCTGTCCCTATTAAACAGCAACTCCTCATTACACCTCCCCAAGCCCCTGGCAACCATCATTCTTTCCATCTCACTGAATTTGACTATTCTGAGTACCTCATATGAGTGGACTCATGGAGTATTTGTCCCTTTCGTGACTGGTTTATTTCACTGAGGATAATGTCCTTAAGAATCATCCATTTTGTAGCATGAGTCAGAATTTTTTTCCTTGTTTAGCTTGAATAATATTCTAATGTATAACATACCACATTTTGTTTATCCATTCATACCTCGATAGACACTTGAGTTGCTTCTACTTTGGGCTGTTGTGAACAATGCTGCTATGAACATGGATGTACAAATATCTCTTCAAGTAACTGCTTTCAATTCTTTTGGGTAATATAATCCAGAAGTAGAATTGCTGGATCATAATTCAATTTTTAATTATTTGAAGAACTGCCATACTGTTTTCCGTAGCAGCTGCACCATTTTACATTCCCACCAACAGTGCATAAGGATTGCAATTTCTCCACATTCTTACCAATACTTATTTTGTTTTGTTTTGTCTTTTGAGTAGCCATCCTAATGGGTGGCAGTAGAAAGGGATTTTTAAAAGATAGATTGAAGAGCCAAGAAAAATTAAGAACAAAAATATGATATAAGATTTGAACCAGGAGGAAAAAAATACAGAATAGCCATAACTGTCAGTCAAATGAATGGCATGGGGGAAAGGCATGAGATAATCACAGGAAAGGAGTTAAAACAGTAAGAGAGAAAATGATAGCCATGGAGGATAGGCAAAGCCATCCAGTATAAGGAATAGAAATTAAGAATGCAAAGATATAACGCAGGGCGATTTTTCTGAAAGGGAGGAAGAACTAAATCTTTGGTGAGAAGGCCATGCCACATACATGGAAAGGCTGATGAAGAGTGACCAAGATAAACCCTGGTCTAAAGCTTCAGTACTGTAAACTCCAGAGAGAAAAAGCAAATAATACAAAAAAAGGGGATGTTCAAGTCAGTATCAGAATTCTCCATACCAGTATTCTCTACCATAAAATAGGAGCAAGTTCTACAAATGTAAGAGGAATAAAAATATTTAAATAATATAAAATTATATTCATAATTTAGAATATAATAATATGACATTATTTTTATAAATATTGTTATTGTTCAGCAGTGAAGGCAGTAAGCAGTCTTGATCTGAAAGAACTCAAGTAGTAACCATGAACCTTTCTTGAAGAAAACCACCCAATGAAGAGATTCACCCAAATGACTCAAATCAAAATAACAGACTCAAAAGCCATGGTTAAAAAATAGTAACAACAACAAAAAACACTGGTGAACATTCAAACCATTATAATATAGTTTTAAGACTAGACAGCTGGGAGAAGATTATTGTTACAGAAGCATGTAAATGTTATACATCCAACAGAATAAAAATGATATAAGCAAAAAAATCTAGAGGTATGAGAAAAAAGAGAGGAAATATAAAGTGTTCATTATAAAGCATCAGTGTGAGAACGTGTCGTTTACCTCTTAAATTTTCATTAATTTTTTTCTCAGCATTAAATATTTTGTTTGTGTGTATGTGTTTTTTGTTTGTTTTTTTTTGTTAAGCATTTAATTGCAGGTCAGAAAGCCATTTAGTTTCACTTTGGCTGCTTTTTCTTCTGTTATATTCAAGCAAAATTAAGTTACTCTTATTAGAAAAAAAACTGTTATATTCTCCTTCTCACAGTATACACACTTAAAGAGATGTCCCGAATGATGTTCACAAACTGTCGGTAAGATGGTAGGATAGTGGATAATTTGTTTTCTTCTTTGTACATTTTTGTGTTGTTTGAATTTTTAAAATGAGCCCATATTTTTATAAAAGCTGTAAAAATGTCAGTGTTAATATAAAATAGTTTGGTCAGTAGCATCATTATTCTAATTTGCTTCTTAGTCATTTAAAAAAAAGCAGTCTTGAAAGACACCAGAGAGAGTCCTTGACAATATTTTTGCAACTCATGCCGAAGGTATTGGCAAGTGCCTAGAGACCAAAGGCACATGCTGTGGAAAACATCAGCTATTCTAACAGGATGCTTTTTGCCTTCTCATTGAATTCATAAATCAAAACAGTGAGCTGGTGAGTGTGAAGTGGGATTGACCTGAATTTCTGTGATGCTGGTGACAGAAAGTGTAGTATAATGTGCTATTGTACTGAAGTCCGAGGTTCCAGTCCTGGCCTAACCCATCACCGGCATCATCATTTTGGGTGTTTGGAGTCCATCTCAACCTCTGCTCTTTGCTACAGTGACTGTCTCTTCCTTGAACCTGCCATGTCCCCCTGCCTCAGGGTCTTTTCATGCACAGTTCCCACTGCACAGGGCACACCCCCTTTCCTTTCCCTTCGCTGGGTTCCTTCTTACTCATGCTCGGGACTTAGCTTTAACCTCCTTCCTCTGGAAGGCCTTCTGTGTAACCGGTGGCACTTCTCAGCACATCTATAGTCACTCGCTCAGTGTCAGACTTCCTCAGCAGACTGGCCTCGGGGAGATAGGGCTCCAGTTTAGGAAGTGCAGGGTCAGGTCCCCTCGTTGCCCCTACACAGCATGTACTTCCTCTCCCTCTCTGGGCTCAGCCAGGATGGTTGCTCTCCTCCTGTGACCTGTGCTGGGACAGTGAACTCTGCTCACCTCTCTTCCTGCTCCCTCATGGCCTCTAGGTTTTCTTTTTCTCAGGGGGCCTCTTAGCACCTGCTTCTGTTAGAAGCTGTCACTTTTTTTGGTGGTGTTAAAGTTTGTTAGGAAAGAGTGGCTGGTGTGTTTAGCCCCCTCCCCT
>NW_006796149.1:1540484-1577288 GCF_000442215.2 Lipotes vexillifer
CCCCTTACCCTGTAGCACTAGCCATTCCTGCAGGAGAGAGTGTCACCCCTCCACCCACAGACCAGTGCCAGAGGGAGGTGGACCCTGCAGGCATCCTTAGATTCCCCCAGAAGCCTCGGCTTGACCGCTCTAGTAAAAGAGATGGAGGTGAAAAAAGCATGTTACAAAGCAGTACCTGCAATGTAATCCTAAATGTATGTTTTAGGTATAAAAGACTGAAAAGAAATAGATCAGGGACCCAAGATGTGATCTACCCTGGAGAATGTTCCGTGTGCACTTGAGAAGAAAGTGTAGTCTGCTGTTTTTGGATGGACTGTCCTATAAACATCAATTAAGTCCATCTGGTCTAATGTGTCATTTAAAGCTTGTGTTTCCTTGTTTATTTTCTGTTTGGATGGTCTGTCCATTGGTGTAAGTGGGGTGTTAAAGTTGCCTACTATTACTGTGTTACTGTCGATTACCCCTTTTATGGCTGCAAACAGATGGAGAGTTATACCATATTCTTGGATTGGAAGAATCAATATTGTGAAAATGACTATACTACCCAAAACAATCTACAGATTCAATGCAATCCCTATCAAATTACCAATGGTGTTTTTCACAGAACTAGAACAAAACATTTCACAATTTGTATGGAAACACAAAAGACCCCAAACAGCCAAAGCAATCTTGAGAAAGAAAAACGGAGCTGGAGGAATCAGGCTCCCTGACTTCAGACTATATTACAAAGCTACCGTAATCAAGACAGTATGGTACTGGCACAGAAACAGAAATACAGATCAATGGAGCAGGATAGAAAGCCCAGAGATAAACCCATGCACATATGGTCACCTTATCTTTGACAAAGGATGCAAGAATATACAATGGAGAAAAGACAGCCTCTTCAATAAGTGGAGATGGGAAAACTGGAAAGCTACCTGTATAAGAATGAAATTAGAACACTCCCTAACACCACACACAAAAATAAACTGAAAATGGATCAAAGACCTAAATTAAGGCCAGACACTATCAAACTCTTAGAGGAAAACACAGGCAGAACACTCTATGACATAAATCATAGCAAGATCCTTTTTGACCCACCTCCTAGAGTAATGGAAATAAAATAAAAAATAAACAAAAGGGACCTAATGAAACTTAAAAGCTTTTGCACAGCAAAGGAAACCATAAACAAGACCAAAAGACAACCCTCAGAATGGGAGAAAATATTTGCAAACAAAGCAACTGACAAAGGATTAATCTCCAAAATATACAAGCACCTCATGCAGCACAATATCAAAAAAACAAAAACCCAATCCAAAAATGGGCAGAAGACCTTAACAGACATTTCTCCAAAGCAGACTTACAGATTGCCAACAAACACATGAAAAGATGCTCAACATCACCAATCATTAGAGAAATGCACATCAAAACCACAATGAGGTATCACCTCACACCAGTCAGAATGGTGATCATCAAAAAATCTACAAATAATAAATGCTGGAGAGGGCGTGGAGAAAAGGGAACCCTTCTGCACTGTTGGTGGGAATGTACATTGATACAGCCACTATGGAGAACAGTATGGAGGTTCCTTAAAAAACTAAAAATAGAATTACCATACGACCCAGCAATCCCACTACTGGGCATATACCCTGTGAAACCCATAATTCAAGAAGAGTCATGTACCACAATGTTCATTGCCGCTCTATTTACAATAGCCAGGACATGGAAGCAACCTAAGTGTCCATTTACAGATGAATGTTTAAAGAAGATGTGGCACATATATACAATGGAATACTATTCAGCCATAAAAAGAAACAAAACTGAGTTATTTGTAGTGAGGTGGATGGACCTAGAGTCAGTCATAGAGAGTAAAGTAAGACAGAAAGAGAAAAACAAATACTGTATGCTAACACACATATATGGAATCTAAAAAAACAATACTGATGAACCTAGTGGCAGGACAGGAATACAGATGTAGAGAACAGACTTGAGGACACAGGGCGGGAAGGGGAAGCTGGGAAGAAGTGAGAGAGTAGCACTGACACATATACACTACCAAATGTAAAATAGATAGCTAGTGGGAAGCAGACACATAGCACAGGGAGACCAGCTCAGTGCTGTGTGACCACCTAGAGGGGTGAGATAGGGAGGGTGGGATGGGGAGACACAAGAGGGAGGAGATATGGGGATATATGTATACATATAGCTGATTCACTTTGTTATACAGCAGAAAATAACACACCATTGTAAATCAATTATATTCCAATGAAGATATTTTAAAAAAGGAAATAGATCAAATTATTATGAATGGGTTTCTCTGATGGAATTTCAAGTTATTTTTATTTTCTTGTTTTCAAATTTTCTGTCATAAACATTTCCAAAGATGCTGGGTGGTACTTCTTAAGCCCCTATGTATGGCTTTGTACTGAGTAGCCGCCACGAAGACTAGGAGAAGTTGGCCCCTGCCATTTGGGAGTGTGTGCCATTCCGCCACGTTTTTAATTTCTGCCCCTGTCTGATGTGTTTGCTCGCTCTCTTCAGCCTCGTGTCTTTCTCCTCCCCAGATGACCGGATGGCTGGAATCCCCCCACACATCCTCCACAGCTCCCCTTCCGACCAGCAGATCAACCAGCTGGCCCAGAGGCTGGGCCCCGAGTGGGAGCCCGTGGTGCTGTCTCTGGGGCTGTCCCAGATTGACATCTACCGCTGTAAGGCCAACCATCCCCACAATGTTCAGTCCCAGATGGTGGAGGCCTTGGTTCGCTGGAGGCAGCGCTTCGGGAAGCAGGCCACCTTCCAGAGCCTGCACAGGGGTCTCCAGGCCGTGGACGTGGACCCCTCGGTGCTCCAGCACATGTTGGGATGATGGCGCCCCATCAGCACCTGGGGAGTCCATCCCCTAGTCTCGTGTGCCGAATCCTGACTCTCACCCAGTGCAGGTAGATTTGGGGGGACTGGTTTGTTTGTTTTAGTGATTTCTTAGATGAAAGGAGATAATAGGATTTCCACTTGACATTACTTGAAAGGCGGGATTACTCAGTTGATCTCCCATGGTGATTTGACAATTCATTGTTTCTCATTTTTCGGAGATTACATTATTTAAATTGTGCAGGTTTTAATTGTGTGGTTGCCTTTTAATAGACTGGTAGATCCTAGTGGCTCAAAAAAATACAGGTTATAAAGCAGAAACTAACACACCATTGTAAAGCAATTATACGCCAATAAAGATGTAAACAAAAAATACAGGTGTTCTATATATAAAACATCCACTTTTATGTTGCCTGGGAACTGAACTGTGGACTTAGCTATTAATCATGATGTTAATAATAAAAATTGAATTACTGTATATAATGTGGCCCTCTCATGAGAAAGTATTGCTTGTGTTTTTTTTTCTTTCATTCTTGTGTTGCATAGATTAAGGGTGTAAAACTACAGTAGTCATTTCTTTGGAACAGAATAGTAACAGCGAAATGGTTACTTTCTCTAGTCAAGATAAATCGCTCAGGCAGGGTGTCTGCATTAAATTTAAGACACTGAAGCTCCCTGCAAAAACCAGTTCAAGTACCAGCGTGCATACCTGAGCCCTTTATCTTTAAAAGATTTGCTTAAGAAAATCCCGCGCCCTTTATTTAAAGGACTGGGGGTTGGGGGGCAGTGTGGTCTTTCTGTTGAAGCCTTGTTGGTTGAAGTGTTGCGCTCCTAAGGACTGTGATTTAGTTTTCTGACTTTTTACTAATAACACATGGTATTTGTCAAATGCTTTACTGTTTTCAAGGCTTTTCACACGTGTGATCTCATATGGACCTCACAAAAATCCTATGAACTAGTTGGGTAAGAGAGGTGAGCCCCGTCCTGTATCAAGATGAAGCGATTTGCCTGGGGCGGATGAGTGAGCGTGTGTCTTTGCAGCACTGGTCCTGTGTGCCCTTTCCAGCTGCCCCATCCTGCTCCATCCTCTCTCTCACATGCTCTGGAAGAAGCTTGCTGCCCTCCTCCTGCTAGCAGCATCTCCTCAGACAAGTTACTTCACTTCTCTAAGCCTCAGTTTCCTCATTTGTAGAGTGAGGTGATGATTGTCCCCACCTCCAAGATTCTTGTGATGATTAAAGGAATAACATCTGCCACGGGCTTATCTAGTGCCTGGCCCATCATCAGCTCTTGGGAAATGGTAGCTGTTAATTCGCTGCTGTGGCTGAACACGGATGCAGTTCCCAGACCAAGTTGAACAGTGGCTAAAGCTGAGGGCACTGTAGGAGGAAGTGCTATTACCATGTTTCTTGCTAAGCTTTAAAATGTGATATGGCTTAATTAATGCTACAGTGGGTCCAATCAAGAGAGAGACAGGTGAACATTCCCAATCTGTGATCCATCCTTCTGAATAATTATAGAATCTGTTTCCTAATAGTAACAACTCAGAATTTTTCAAAGGGAAAAAAATTCTGAGGGCAAGCATATAGAGTGCTGAGGTTGGACAGAAAGTGGGTGCTCAAAATGGTGACAGTCGTGAGTTAATTACATCCTTTCAGATGTCTAGTAACCATATTCCCTTTCCTAAAAAGAATCGTTTATTTTACTGTTCAACAAACAGTTCAGAAGGATGGTCCACTGGCCTTATCAGCTCTAATTTTCCATTTTGTAGTCCAGCCATTAATTCATTATCTTGTAAAATCCTCACACTTTTGGCCCCATCACTGCACCCCGTGACAGACTGTTCTTCCACGGCATCTTCAATAACTGCTTGTCATTTTGAACCTTGGACTTGTTAGGTCGCTATTCGTCCCCCTGGGTTTGCTAACAGAGAGTGGAGCTTTTGTTTTCACCACATGTATGGATGAGCGAGTATAACTGGGCTCGGCTGCATCCGACTAGATGGCATTTTAGAAGTGGGTCTGATGACTACCCAGGGCATTCCTGCCATTCTGTTATGCACAGGCACCTTTGTGCTCTGTCAGCAGTGAAGGACAATTTGTGAAGGACTTGCCATAATGGGCTGATGGGGTTATTAGGGAGCTCTGACTTGTTGCCCTTAATGAGCAGGGCATCTCCACCATCAAATAGCAGCTGCAGCTCTTTGGGCCTGCTCATGCTCTTGCAGAACATTTGCAGAATGGAAGAACCGAACATCAAATCACTGCCTAATTTCTCCCTCTTACTGAGAAGAGTGATGCTACATGGCATCTGCCTGCCTCCCAAGAGAATCCAACAGGTGATTGCCTGTAAGGAGTCCGTGTGTTTTTGCACGGAAGGTTCCACAATCCCAGAGATTGCCTACTCCCAATAAAATTCTTAATGAGTACAATGAGGTGGTAGAGCATTTGTAGGTGCTGACAAAAAAAAAATGATTAAAAAGTCTAACTCCACTTTTGTTTGGTGTGTGTGTGTGTGTGTGCGTGTGCGCGCACACATGCACATGCGTGAGTATGCCCCGTAACTTTTTAAAAACTGTAACTTCTATGAAATTTTCTCAGTACAAAAATAGTACATCTTTTTTATAGCAGTGAAAAAATACCAATGAGCAAGAAAAAAAAAAAAAAGAATTGCTCCCACTCCCATCTTCCGAAGATAACTACTTTTACAGCCCAGTTTTGGTCTATGTCCTCCAGTTCCTTTCCCATGCCTGCATATTCTCTCTGTAACAAAAACAGGATTGTATCATACATGCTGTTTTACAGTTGGCTTCTTTTATTTAACGTATAACTGTCTTTCCATGTCATTAAAGATTTTTCTATACCTTTCAACATCCTCTGTGATTTTCAGCATCCTCTGTGTTTGGAGCACACTTTAAAATCCTATAATTTTTAGCAGCATATTTGAAGAAATTAAAAGAGACTAGCTATTAAGTATAACAATGTCTTTTTGCTGTCAAAACATCCACCATAATCCCACTGTTTGCTTGGTCCCCCTTTAGAGCCCTGTTGTTACTTGAGTAGAGCTATTGACTGTCCCCACTGTGCATTCTTACATCCTCAAAAAGCAAAGTTGAACACATTCCCATAAATGTTCTGGGCTTTATTCTAAGTTTTTAATCTCTTTCTTACAGCAAGATGCCTTCTCCACTGTGGCATGTGATCCACTCAGCTCAGTGTTCTCTTCCTACAAGTATGTGTTCTGGGGGACAGTAATATTGTGCTCGTCGATCCGAATTTGGTAGGACACCACATTTGATCTGTGTGCAGCCACTGGTCTCCACCATCATTTTTAGTAGTGACATACTTTCCAGTACATGCACGTGCCATGACTTGCAGATCACTTTCCTGTTACATTAGATGGATCTGTAAATGGTTTTTCCTTTTTCACTATTACAAACAGTAATGCAAGGAAAGTCCTTGTTAAATATTTACATTCCACCAGAGGTTACAAAGGCAACTGAGGCAGTAGAATGGGTCTGTCTTCATCCCTTTCTCTGAGGAATTCCTCAGAAGTGGTAGTTTTAGAAAGAGACTTCCCTCATCCAGTTATTCAGTAGACACTTATCAGGAAGCTCCCGTGAGCCAGTTACTCTGCTAAGTGGCGAGGCAAAAAGATGACCAATATACCACAGTCCCGGTCCTCCAGAAACTCACTGTTTGGCCAACGAGACCGACATGGATCTCTAATCACAATATGAGATGATGAAGTCCATGCCTGAGTTGTGAGTCTGGGAGCACAGGGGAGAAAGGATTCACTCTGCCTTGCTTCAGAGGTAAGAGGCATGGAGAATACTCATATGAGGCTCATCTCTTGGGCAAGTTACTCTACCTTTCTGTGCCAGTTTCTTCATATGTAATGTGGACAATAACAGGACTGTGCTTACAATCAGGCTCCCACAAAATGAAAGCTTAGAACAGTGCATGGCACAGCAAAAATGTTTTGCTAAATCACTGAGTTGAATTATTTCAGCTATCAGGGTTTGTCTAATAGTCTCCACCCTACCGGGTCCCTGAGAAGCCTGAGGGTCAAAATCACCCTTTCCTGCTGTGATTTGCATATGAAAATAGGAAGCACATGGTCCTTCAGTACTTTTATCAAGACTTTAAAGACAAGGAATGTGAACTGGTAGGCACAATTCAGAGCATATTCAGAATTGGGATGGAATTCTGATCTAACACTTGGCTATCATTAAATGAATCTCTACAATCAGCAAGCTAGCAAGTTGTGTGCGCTACCAGAGATGCAAAGATAAATAAGACATAGTCCCTGCCCCGTAGGATCTCAGCCTGTTGAGGAGACAAACATAACAGCCAGCAATTACGATAACTGTTTGGCCAGTATCACAGAGGAGGGAGCAACAGAATTGGCCACTGAGGAGGTGACACTTCCATTGAGATTTGTAAGTGCTGCCCAAGTTAGTATGTCGGTCCCTTAAAGGGAAGTTAATGCATATGGATACCAGAATTCCACTTAATTTATTTTACATCCAATGTGACAAATGGCACTTCTTGCCACGGGTCTACAAGATGCCTCCAAGTTACTGTCTCAAAGCAATCTAGAAGCTAAGAGAATTTTATTGATAGACTAAGTGGCCAATATTATCCCGTTCTGTACATCAAGACAACAATGACTTTGAGAAGCATGTGTTTTATTTAACCACAGGGGAATCGGGTCAGGCTTCAGGTTTTAGATATCAGGCATATTTGAGGGTTCTTTGTGCCATCTCTAGCCCTTAGTTCTTCCTCTAAAAGTCCCACAGATTAAAATTAGATGTTGCTGGCATACAAGGAACGTTTTTAATGTAATAACTGCCTGTTTACTTCTTAGAACTGTAAACAGCTTAGAATAGGGATGTCTATCTTGTTGGCATTTGCTGTTTTATAGGAAAATTAAAGTCTCATAAAGACACAGTTCATTGAGCCAATTAAGCTTGTCTGTTAAAATTATGCAGAATATGTGGCAATAACTCTAGAAGCTATTATTAATTCAAAACATAGACCATGAAATCCAGGTTTCAGTACTGAAAAAGAAAAAAGTAGACCCAACATCTTGGTAATACTCATATGTTTCCATTTCATTTTTACATTCTGTCTCTAGCCAGTGCTATTTGGGGTGTCAGATTACACTGTTGATGGAGAATATCTGTGGAAAATATCTGCTCTGCCAAGATGTTTGTATCCCCCCTGCCGCCAGAATTCATATGTTGAAATCTTAACCCCCAAAGGTGAGGGAATTAGGAGATGAGGCCTTTGGGAGGGATGAGGTCATAAGATGGAGCCCTCATGAAAGTGACCCCACAGAGCCCCTTCCAGCATGTGAGGACACAGTGAGAAGGCTATGAACCAGGAGAGGACCTTCACCAGAACGTGACCATGTTGGCTTCTTGATCTTGCATTTCCCAGCCTCCAGAACTATGAGCTGTAAGTTCTTGTTTTTTATAAGCTACCCAGTCTGTAGTGTTTTGTTATAGCAGCCCTAACAGACAATACCAAATGGGTTGGATTAGGTCATATAACCTCCCTCTTGTCAGCTTCTAGGAGATGAATTGACTTAATCAGACTTAGCTGATACCAAGGTCCTTGGCATGACTTAATGGCTCATTGTGGATTCCGGGAGAAGACTGAGTGCCTACAAATGAAGTAAGTAAGCCTACTCATAGACTGGTGGTGAACTTGGTGCTCCTGGCCATGTCAGAGCCAAGGATGAGGGGGCTCTGCCTAGGGAATATTTCTTTGAAGGACCAGAAGATCTGTAATAGGTAGTGGTTCTTATCCATTCAGGGGGCATGGATCCCTTTAAGAATGTGAGAAGACCGTGGAGTCATTCTTTAGAAAAGTGCACACGCATGCACTTGCACACAAACACACACACCCCATTTGGCATATAACTTTTAGGGGATTCCCAGTACACCTGAATCCAAGTTACTCACCCCAAGAACCCTAAGCCTATAGGTTATAAATGGGCACCAGACCTCACTAGCATCTAAGCCTGACTGATCATTTTTTGGCTTTGAAGGGTATTTGGAAGGCTTGTGTCCAACAGAATGGAGCTAAGCGTTTCTGTGGGGTTGCACAAGAATGTAAACTCTGGTATGAAGGACTAACCAAGGTATTGGAATAAAGTTGAAGCCATTTATCTAAACTGTGATCTTTATACAGCTGACCACAGATCTTCTGCCCTATGGGAGGGCAGGCTGGTGGACCTCTTGGACCCACCTCTTGGACCCACCTCTTGGAAAGGTAAGAGCTTACAGACATGTAATATATGACAACTTCTAGCTTCTAGGAGCATCCTGCCTCCATCCCGTTTCTTTAGACAGGGCAAGACTGGGACTTTTGTGCCCAGCACACTGGAGTTAATTAATTTCAGGAGAAAATTATATAGAGCCACATCTACTTTATATACTAGGAAATTATTTCCAACATTATCTTTTTGTCCAGCCACCTGCTTGAATCAAGTTTCTGTCAGCCTCTGGAAGCAGTAATTATTCCCTGCTCTGAAACTGAGCTCCGTGCTGGCTATCTGCTAAGGGAGTGGACCCTTTGGTTGTCTGTGGTCTATTGTCAAGAATTATTTTGTCACTATTGTCAGCTGTTGATTTTCCAACGGATACTATCTTTGAGGCTAAAAATAAATCCTCGCAACACAAGTCCCCTCTTTATGAAGTGTGAAAGACAATATGCACCAGTCAATTATGGATATAATTTTGCAATAGTGAGAACATTTGTTAATGAGGAATGTCTCAAAGAGAAGGAAGGAGGCCTGGGTTTTATAGAGGCAAGTGAACAAGGGAGTCATCCGCAAATCCTGTGGGACTCCTGAGAAAGGATGGAGGCGGGTCTTATCTGAGAATATGGGAAGGCTGGGTTGTCCTTTGTGGTGGTTAGTTGTTTCTTGGGACACAAAAGTGGGGCATTTCTTAACCATCACTGCTTTCAGGGAGCACAGGGTTCAGATAAGCTTCATCATTGTCAAAAGCCATATCTTCTTCAACTTTTAAGAGCCTAAAGCAAATTTGAAAGAAAAAAATGTTTTTGTAAGGTTTGGGTACGAGATAAAATCAGAATTCTGGCATCTCGATTGCCTGTTCTAGAAAAGACACTTAAGCTACTCCTCCTTTAATTTGGGTAAAGAAAACCGAATAACCTGCATGACTAAAGCTTAACAAAAGGAGAGGAATCAAAGCTGTTATGGTTTTCTTAGGGACCTAGAGAACCCATGGAATGATTTTCAACTTGGGCCAGTCATGGAAACTCTTTCTGTAACTTACAGAAGTTCATTCAACATCTGTTTTTTTGAGCACATGTTATGTGCTAGGCATGGCTATAGATACTAGGGGTATAGCAGTCAATGCAACAGTCCAGAATTTCTCCACTTGTAGAGCTCCCTGCTATGGAGAAAAAGGATGCAACAAAGGGACAGGGAGAGCCAGGGGATGGAGTAGAAGGTGACATGAGTAAAAACCTGGAGGAGGTGAGGGAGAGAGCCATGCTGAGGCCCGAGAGAACGTTCTGAGTGACGGGAAGAATGAAATGTGAAGGCTTGAGATGAGAGCTTTCCAAACATTTTCAAAGAATAGCAAGGGGGTCAGAGTGGCTAAAGTGTGGTGGGCAAGAGGGCAGGTAGTAGGGGCTGAGGTCGGAGAGCTGGGAGGATCAGAGGGGGAGCGTCTGACAGGCTACTGTGATGACTTTGGCTTTTACTCAGGGTGAGATGGGAAGCTACTGAATGGTTTTCAGCAGAGGCAATGACGTCATCTAACTTATAGTCCCAAAGGATCACTCTAGCTGACATTTTTAGAGAGCTGAAGCAGGGAAATAGTGAAGAGGCTGTTGCACTAATCCTGAGAAGATGGAGGCGTGGGTCAAGATGGACATGGCGAGGTGCAGTGGATGCGTGGTACCCTGCTCAGGTCCCCTTCAGGAATGAAAGATTTATTCCTCCTGCAGCAGGGAGGTCTCCAGCTGATAGCCTTTGGCTGTCAGCCCTTTTCAAGAATTGCCCCCTCTGAGGAGAGCCATCTTGCACAATGGCCTTGCCCCTTCCTGGGCAGCCTGCATTCAGTGACTATAGGTGAAGAGGTATAAAGGCCTGGCTGCCCACCTCAGTTCAGAGCAGCTCCCAAGGGCCATCCCAGCTCAGGGCTCCTTGTGGAGTCAGCTCAGGCCTTCTTTGTGACAGTATCTCAGCCCCACTTCCCCCTCTTTCTAAGCCTGTTTCCTTCCCTTTCACAGGTGTCGATCCCAGGAGCACTCTCTAATCACCTTCCTGCCCACCCAGCTCCATCTCAGAATCAGCTTCCAGGGGCACGCATCCTGTGACGTGGAGGTGGTGAGCAGTGGTCAGGTTCTGATTACATTGTGAAGGTAGAACCAAATGGATTTGTTGATGGACTGGATAGGGTGTTAAAATGCAAAAAACTGGTGGTAAAACATCAAGATTGTATTTTTAACAAATGGAAAGATGGAATCATTATGAACTGATACGAGAAAGACCATGGGAAAGGCAGGGATTTTTTTTGAGCGGGGTGGTGGAAGTTAGGAAATATATTAGAAATAAAAATAAATTCTTAATATTCATACAGGTAAAAAGTCAACTTCCATTTCCAGGAGCACACTCTTACTTTGAATACTCCCAGTGTTATTCAGTTTTAGATATAATCTGTTGTAGCCAACATTTCATTTCATTGGAGGAACATCAGAGTAATTAAACATAGACAGTGTGAACACATATGTTCAATCATTACCTGGTGGTTGCTAATTCATAGAGACACAAATAGCCATAGGTGGTTTTACAAGGGAACAAAGCCAGCCATTGGCACATCCACCAGGATATATATCAAGAAGTGTTTTTTCTGCGAGACCCATAGTATCCATATTATAGTAACAGGCTCCCATGAGAAGCTGAAAAGAAGCAAAGCTGCTTACAGACTGCATATATCACACAACCAGACAGTAATCCCAAGGCAACCTAGAAGGGATCACCATGACATGACACCACCCCCTTTTATAGATACAGTTCTGAGAAAATTCATAGTAGAGAGAAAATTCACTGTGGGGAACAGTAGTTAGGACGTGAATATTGAGCTGAGGCTTGACAGAAGTGTAAAGTCAGTGGAGAGGCTGGGAATGGGGTTTCTAGAGGAGGAAGGAATGTGCGAGAAGTGAGGATGGATAAGACGGATATTAGGAACAGTAGTGATGAGTATGCCTCCCAACAAAATTACATCGATTGGGTAAAGTGGGGCAAGTCAGCTGACTTTTAAAACCAGGCAAGGAGTTTGGATTTTGCATTTTAAATTACCAAGGGAACAGAAGAAATCTTCTTAAAAGCTTTAAGGTGCCAGTGTGCATTGTGAATCTCCAAAATGGAAATGTGCTGTATTTACCAAACTTAACATTGGAAGCTTTTTTTCTGTGACCACCTATTAACAACTTTGGAAAGATTTGTTCTACAGACACACTGAGGCAGAGGACACAAAACCTTGGAGTGTGCTCGGAAAAGTAGGGCTCAAAGTTACCAAAAATAACCAAGATTTTTAAAGAACGGTATCTTGGGTGGTGTACAAATAGCATCAATTTATTCTCATCCTCACAATTCATCCTCACTGTTAGCAGCACGTATGGAAAGAGACTCGTGGTTTTCTGGGACCTTCTTTCCCTCTTTAATGATTGATAAATCTGTTGCATTTTTCATATGATTCTGGTATCCTTGCAGAATACCTCCCTGGCTTGGTGTCACACTGCGTTTAGTTCAAGCAATAGGTTGCACTGCCTGTTCGTCAGCAGGTAGCGGGCATTCTCTCTGGTCATTGTCAGGTGCCAGGTGGAACCTGTCAGACAAGCAGGAAGAAACTGGTCTTGCTCCTAACAGCAGCCCCAAACCAGGAAGGCTCTGTCTGCAGCGCCAGGCCTTTTCTGTTTGTCCCCACTCTTGCCACGACTTTTTATGTCTTTGCCGTCTTCTCATTTGGGTTCTCATTTGCTTACTCTGGTCCCCACCCCCCACCACTAAGCCACTTGGTAATTGAACTTGACTTTCATTCTATTTTAAAAAATCTGAAAATAGCTTGTTTTCCCAGTAAGGCCTCCAGCAAGACCTTAACTTTAGTTTAGCAATAGTTCCCAACCAGGAGTGTTACCACATCCCCCCAGCCTTCTACCATGTGGCATTTGGAAATGTTTGGAGGCATTCTTCGTGGGGAGTTATCACCCACCATGCATTATTGGAGGGGGGTGCTATTACCATGAAGAGGGCAGTGGCCAAAGATATTAGGCATCAGCTGGCAGTGTGGGCACTAGCCCTACACAGTGAAGAGCTGCCTCACCCTAAAT
Organism: Lipotes vexillifer; assembly: GCF_000442215.2. Taxonomy (NCBI): domain Eukaryota; kingdom Metazoa; phylum Chordata; class Mammalia; order Artiodactyla; family Lipotidae; genus Lipotes; species Lipotes vexillifer. The sequence goes on from NW_006796149.1 coordinate 1,553,708, forward strand.
GCCCTTAATGACCCCAGTGAGAATCACTGTGTGCTTCCCAGACTCCAGTCATTTGAGTACCACTTTGACAATTTTTCATTTGTAATGCACCACCTGTGCCAATATTTTTCTTAGTTAACTCAAAAATTTTTTCTTTTAGCAATAGTATGTTTGAAGTAATAGGTCAGTGCTATTTTTAAAATGTGATTTAAAGTACACGTAAAAAGAAATACCTAACCCCTCATACAAAATATTCTTCATTAGTGATACACATATGAAGTCTGGGAACACTAGGCAGTGCTTATGGCTGCATACCTTTTTGGGGTTTTGGTGAGGGCATTAGCCTTACACACATTTCTCTTCTGAAATATGAAGGTCTAAGCAAGTGTTGGATGGACTCCTTAGCCCGGGCCTTATAAGGGCAAAGGCCACATGTTTAATGTCCCATAAAGGTCATTTATACAAAGGAGATGTCTATTCCACTGGCATCCTTGACCCAAGTCAGCTGTCTCTTTGCTGGTTGCAAAGTCAAAGGATAAAAATGAGTCTCGCTTGGCATTCGCCTCCTTGGATTGTAGGCTCCATGAAGACAGACCTGGGTCTTGTGTCCCCACCTTTCCTATAGCAGAGTCTGACCCACGCTTTGTGATTAATGCAATTCTCAGTAAATGAATGATATCATGAACAGATGAGTGTATGCTTATCCCTCCTCCAGACATACAATGGAGGACTGTAAATGCTACTGTCACTGAGTCCAAAAAGTCTTGCATATAAGTTTCTTGGGCAAGTTCTGTAAATTCTCTGTGCTTCAGTTTCATTACCTCTGAAATCAGGTTGTAATAATACCAACCTTACAGCACTGTTATGAGGAATCAATGAGATAATGTTTGCAAAGTGCTTCAATCAGTGTCAGGCATAGAATAAATGTTACAGAAATATTTGATGACGGATGGATGGTGTCTGTCTTATATTCAGGTTTTCAATATTTGTTGAAAGAGTGAATCAACAGATACTGGGCCGCAGTGTTCCTACACTCCGGGTCCAGATCCTCAGCTGTTCCCAGGGGCAGCAGCAGATGCTGAAACAGAACTTCCCTAGCCCTAGCCAGGGGTCCAGCTACAGTTCTCAGCACAGGAAGAGCTCTTGCAGAACAGGTAACCTAGGGCGATAAGCCCCACCCCCTCCTCAGTCACAGGCCGCACAGAGATTCGTCCTGGTGTTTGTTTGAGGCAATGCTAGAACGTGTCCAATTAACTCAATTCCTGGTCGTCTCAGCTGACTCATTGTGCAGGAACACTGCATTCACAGACAGTGAGCATAGAGGTGGGGGAGGGAGGACAAAGGAGGCAAGGGAGCGCTGGTGGAGCATCTATTAGGAGCCAGGCTGAGGGAAGGTGATTTCAAGCGCATTGTGTCATTCCGTCCTCTGACAACCTTAGGAGTCAGGATTTTAGCCTTATTTCCCTTATTTTACAAGTCAGAAAACTGATGCTCAAGGAAGTTAACTAACCCAGCCAAGGTCATACATAGCAGTGTCAAAATTTGAACTCAGGCCCATGAGAGTGGTTTTATAACCCCAGTATATAGTCCAGGTACTGCCGAGGACCCCAGCATGGCTGTGTCAGCTTCATAGTGAAATGTTTCCAGCCCACCGGCTGGGTTTTTGGTGTCGGTAGCTCTCTCCCCTCATTATTGCAGACAGCAAGTGGGTGATGTTCATAAAATAGATGATCTTTAATAGCTCCCGCCTGCTGCCAGCCTGGAGTCATGTGAAATAGCACAGCAGAGTTGAGGTTGCTCTTATTACCCCGCGGGATTTCGTCAAAAGCCAGAATAATCCTGGCTGAGACAGTGTGTGGGCAGGGCACGGCAAGAGCTTTTGAATAGGGTGTTTGTATCATTGGCTGAAGGAAAAGTGCTCTATTCATGACCTTCTCCTGATAGGCCTTTTGCATGAGAAAGTGTAGGAAAAGCCAGATTCTCAGAGAGAAGAGGCCTGTCCCCTTTCTCTGAGCAGGGAGATCCCACATCCCATCCCTAGCAAAACGATTTTAGATGAACAGTTGAAATTTTTTTCTCCCACAATTATGGGGCAGTACTAAGAAGTTGTCTTAGCATCTGAGTGTTCTGGGGAGTATTCTGGCTCTTTTTAGCCAAATGAAATCTGAGCTCTTCTTGACGTCACTCAAAATCCTCGTTGCTCTCTATCTCTACCCCAAAGCCTTCCTTCTGTCCCCACGGAGCAGCCTCCAAGACTATTTTCCAAGTGAAACGTCATTATCCTACTCTACCCTCTGAGGAGTAATCCTCCTGCCTTTTACAGATGACTGTGACTGTGTCCTGCCTACCAAACAGCTCATCTTGTTAAATCATCCACACGATTGGGAAATGACCTATCATCTGAGTTTATTAATTCCAGCAAAGATGATGTGAGGTGGTTTTGGTCAACCGGAAGTTTGGGCTTCCACGTAAAAACCTGAGGCGTTCCCTTTCCAGCCCCATGTCTAGGAACTAAACAGGTCTCCAACCATGGTGGCCGCCCTTGTAGGGCAGGGCTTGCCTTGGTGGGAATGGCGCCAGTATTCAGGATTCACAGTGACTGTTTCAGGCAGAAACCCATGCGTATGTGTCTAACTGCTGGAATCTCCAGACACAGTTGGCACCTGTGAGAACCTCTTCCCTCTCCTGTCCAGACTGTTGACGTCCCGTATCAAGTCACCACGGTTTCCTCTTCTTTTCAGTTCAGGAAATTTCTCTGGGCTCTGTATCTCACTTGCCAGCTCAAACGTTTCTGCTCTTACCTGGATCTTTCGTTCACTCATTTAACAATTTTTTTGTAGCACCTCCTAGTGCTGAGTGCAGATGAGTGACATCAAAACGAAACAAGCATAGATACTATCCTCATGGACCTTGCAATCAGCTTGAAAAGTTACAAGCTGTGACAAGTGATAAGAAGGAAGAGATCAGCGAGCTATGGGGTCATACTGAAGGGAAGCCTCAAATGTTCCTGTGAGGACACTCTGGTTCCCCACTCTCTCCCTCAGTGCTTGAGGCCTGGTCCTGGGTTTCCTTCATTTTGTTAACCTTCCATTAGGGTGACTCACTTGCACTATTTATTGGGCTTTTGGGTCCTTCCATTAGGGTGACTCACTTGCACTATTTATTGGGCTTTTGGGTCCTTCTCTCCAAGATGGCACCTCTCATAAAGCCCCTTGGTTCTGTGAACTACAGCCAAAGATGACAGGGTGAAGGCTATCAATAATGATCTCTTTTAGGAATGCTAGTTGATGGCTGTGGAAATGGGGAGAGGGAGGTCGGCATGATGCACAACGGCTTGTAACCTGGAAACATTACCATAAGTTCAGTGTCCCAATTCTGTAGCACTGGCATTGAGGTGCCATTTCTTGTGCCCTGGCCCTTCACCCTAGCTGGGCACCATATACTGTCCTGAGCCCTGCATCCCAGGACCCCAGTATTTCAGAGGAGGTGTCATATAATATGACTTCATTTGCCTACAGGACTTAGTTTAGGAGTGTTGTTCCATTTATTAACTAATTCAGAAAACATCTGAGCCAATGATTTTTTTCCAGGCTTAGGCATTATCTACTGCCTTCTCACTGTAGAGTCACTATGGACTCCTCTCATCTTCCTTTCGTGATTCCATTTCTTCCATTTTCTTTCTTTCCCTCTTTCTATGACTCATATTGGGTTTAGATATCAGACTTCCTGGCTTCCTCCTTAAATGTTATCTTTTCTCCTCTGTTTTCTGTCATTTTGTTGTTTTTTGGAAATTTTATCAAACTTTTCATCCAGCCTTTTAATTGGATTTTTTAATTTATGCCATATTTTTTCATTTCTAAGATGTTTTTGTTTTATGGATAATCCCTTTAAAATAGCATCCTATTGCTTCATGTTTGCAAATATTCTCTTAGCTCTCTGATAGTTTTCACTTTCTTTTACCTTCAAATTACTTTAATCTCTACATTTGTAATCTCTGTTATGTTTGAGTCTTTCTTAATGTCTGGTGATCCTTGGCTGTCATTTATATTTTAAGTTGGGGCACTAAAAAGCTTAATCCTAGCTCTCTATTGTGGGTGGGGCTTGAAGACCACCAGGTCACATGCAGGGTGATGAGGCTGGGCTGTTTAATTTGATAACCCAAATGTCAGTATCTTTAGGTCTTTTCTTTCGGCTTGTAAGATGCTTTTCAGTGAAGAATCTTCTTTTTTTTTTTTTTTTAATTTGAATTTTATTTTATTTTTTATACAGCAGGTTCTTCTTAACTATTTTATACATATTAGTGTACATATGTCAATCCCAGTCTCCTAATTCATCCCACCACCACCCCCTGCTTTCCCCACTTGCTGTCCATACATTTGTACTCTACATCTGTGTCTCTATTTCTGCCTTGCAAACCAGTTCTGTACCACTTTTCTGTATTCCACATATATGTGTTAATATACGATATTTGTTTTTCTCTTTCTGACTTACTTCACTCTGTATAACAGACTCTAGGTCCATTCACGTCGCTACAAATGACCCAATTTCATTCCTTTTTATGGCTGAGAAATATTCCACATATATGTGTTAATATACGGTATTTGTTTTTCTCTTTCTGACTTACTTCACTCTGTACAACAGACTCTAGGTCCATCCACGTCTCTACAAATGACCCAATTTCATTCCTTTTTATGGCTGAGTAATATTCCATTGTATATATGTGCCACATCTTTATCCATTCATCTGTCAATGGGCATTTAGGTTACTTCCATGACCTGGCTATTCTAAATAGTGCTGCAGTGAACACTGGGGTGCATGTGTCTTTTTGAATTATGGTTTTCTCTGGGTATATGCCCAGTAGTGGGATAGCTGGGTCATATGGTAATTCTATTTTTACTTTTTTGAGGAACCTGCATACTGTTCTCCATAGTGGCTGTATCAATTTACATTCCCACCAACAGTGCAAGAGGGTTCCCTTTTCTCCACACCCTCTCCAGCATTTGTTGTTTGTAGATTTTCTGATGATGCCCATTCTAACTGGTGTGAGGTGATACCTCATTGTAGTTTTGATTTGCATTTCTCTAATAATTAGTGATGTTGAGCAGCTTTTCATGTGCCTCTTGGCCATCTGTATGTCTCTGCAGAAATCTCTGTTTAGGTCTTCTACCCAGTTTTTGTTGGGTTGTTTGTTTCTTTAATATTGAGCTGCATGAGCTGTTTATATATTTTGGAGATTAATCCTTTGTCTGTTGCTTCATTTGCAAATAGTTTCTCCCATTCTGAGGGTTGTCTTTTTGTCTTGTTTATAGTTTCCTTTGCTGTGCAAAAGCTTTTAAGTGTCATTAGGTCCCAGTTGTTTATTTTTGTCTTTATTTCCATTACTCTAGGAGGTGGGTCAAAAAAGATCTTGCTGTGGTTTATGTCAAAGAGTGTTCTTCTGATGTTTTCCTCTAAGAGTTTTATAGTGTCTGGTCTTACATTTAGGTCTTTAATCCATTTTGAGTTTATTTTTGTGTATGGTGTTAGGGAGTGTTCTAATTTCATTCTTTTACATGTAGCTGTCCAGTTTTCCCAGCACCACTTATTGTAGAGACTGTCTTTTCTCCATTGTATATCCTTGCCTCCTTTGTCATAGATTAGTTGACCATTGGTGTGTGGGTTTATCTTTGGGCTTTCTATCCTGTTCCATTGATCTGTATTTCTGTTTTTGTGCCAGTACCATATTGTCTTGATCACTGTATTTGCTATTTTACTTATTAATTCTAATTGTTTGTATATCTGGGGTGATTTTCCAAGCACTTAATGATATCATCTGCAAATGATGACTGTCTCCATACAAATTTTAAGACTTTTTGTTCTAGTTCTGTAAAAAAATGCCGTTGGTAATTTGATAGGGATTGCATTGAATCTGTAGTAGTGGGGTAGTGTAGTCATTTTCACAATATTGATTCTTCCAATCCAAGAACATGGTATATCTGTCCATCTGTTTGTGTCATCTTTGATTTCTTTCATCAGTGTCTTATAGTTTTCTGAGTACAGGTCTTTTACCTCCTTAGGTAGGTTTATTCCTAGGTATTTTATTCTTTTTGTTGCAGTGGTGAATGGGATTGTTTCCTTAATTTCTCTTTCTGATCTTTCATTGTTAGTGTATAGGAATGTAGGAGATTTCTGTGCATTAATTTTGTATCCCGAAACTTTACCAAATTCATTGATTAGCTCTAGTAGTTTTCTGGTGGCATCTTTAGGATTTCCTATGTATGGTATCGTGTCATCTGCAAACAGTGACAGTTTTACCTTTTTTTTCCAATTTGTATTCCTTTTATTTCTTTTTCTTCTCTGATTGCTGTGGCTAGGACTTCCAAAACTATGTTGAATAATAGTGCTGACAGTGGACATCCTTGTCTTGTTCCTGATCTTAGAGGAAATGCTTTCAGTTTTTCACCATTGAGAATGATGTTTCTATTGGTTTGTTGTATATGGCCTTTATTATGTTGAGGTAGGTTCCCTCTATACCCACTTTCTAGAGAGTTTTTATCATAAATGGGTGTTTAATTTTTTTGAAAGCTTTTTCTGCATCTAGTGAGATGATCATATGGCTTTTATTCTTCAGTTTGTTAATATGGTGTATCACATTGATTGATTTGCATATATTGAAGAATCCTTGCATCCCTGGGATAAATCCCACTTGATCATGGTGAATGATCCTTTTAATGTGCTGTTGGATTCCGTTTGCTAGTATTTTGTTGAGGATTTTTGCATCTATATTCATCAGTGATATTGTTCTATAGTTTTTTTTGTAGTATCTTTGTCTGGTTCTTGTATCAGGGTGATGGTGGCCTCCTAGAATGAGTTTGGGAGTGTTCCTTTGCAATTTTTTGGAAGAGTGAGAAGGATCGGTGTTAGCTCTTCTCTAAATGTTTGGTAGAATGCGCCTGTGAAGCCATCTGGTCCTGGAGTTTTGTTTGTTGGACGATTTTTCATCACAGTTTCAATTTCATTACTTGTGATTGGTCTTTTCATATTTTCTATTTCTTCCTGGTTCAGGCTTGGAAGGTTATACCTTTCTAAGAATTTGTCCATTTCTTCCAGGTTGTCCATTTTATTGGCATAGATTTGCCTGTAGTAGTTTCTTATGGTGTATTTCTGTGGTGCCTGTTGTAACTTCTTCTCTTTCGTTTCTAATTTTATTGATTTAGGCCCTCTCCCTCTTTTTCTTGATGAGTCTGGCTAAACGTTCTTCAATTTTGTTTATCTTCTCAAAGAACCACCTTTCAGTTTTATTGATCTTTGCTACTGTTTTCTTTGTTTCTGTTTCATTTATTTCTGCTCTGATCTTTATGATTTCTTTTCTTCTACAAATTTGGGTTTTGTTTGTTCTTCTTCCTCTAGTTCCTTTAGGTGTAAAGTTAGATTGTTTATTTGAGATTTTTCTTGTTTCTTGAGGTGGGATTGTATTGCTATTATCTTCCCTCTTAGAACTGCTTTTGCTGCATCCCATTGGTTTTGGATCGTCTTGTTTTCATTGTCATTTGTCTCTAGGTATTGTTTGATTTCCTCTTTGATTTCTTCAATGATCTCTTGGTTATTTAGTAACGTATTGTTTATCCTCCATGTGTTTGTGTTTTTTACGGGTTTTTTCCCTGTAATTGATTTCTAATCTCATAGTGTTGTGGCTGGAAGAGATCCTTGATATGATTTCAATTTTCTTAAATTCACCGAGGCTTGATTTGTGACCCAAGATGTGATCTATCCTGGAGGATGTTCTGTGTGCACTTGAGAAGCAAGTGTATGGAATGTCCTATAAATGTCAATTAAATCTATCTGGTCTATTGTGTCATTTAAAGCTTGTGTTTCCTTATTAATTTTCTGTCTCGATGATCTGTCCATTGGTGTAAGTGAGCTGTTAAAGTCCCTCACTATTATTGTGTTACTGTCCATTTCCTCTTTTATAGCTGTTAGCAGTTGCCTTATGTATTGAGGTCCTCCTATGTTGTGTGCATATATATTTACAATTGTCATATCTTCTTCTTGGATTGATCCCTTGATCATTATGTAGTGTCCTTCCTTGTCTCTTGTAACGTTCTTTATTTTAAAGTGTATTTTATCTGATATGAGTATTGCTACTCCAGGTTTCTTCTGATTTCCATTTGCATGGAATATCTTCTTCCATCCCCTCGCTTTCAGTCTGTATGTGTCCCTAGGTCTGAAGTGGGTCTCTTGTAGACAGCATATATATGGGTCTTGTTTTTGTATCCATTCAGCAAGCCTGTGTCTTTTGGTTGGAGTATTTAATCCATTCACATTTAAGGTAATTATTGATATGTATGTTCCTATGACCATTTTGTTAATTGTTTTAGGTTTGTTTTTGTTTGTTTTTAGGTTTGTTTTCTTCTCTTGTGTTTCCCACTTAAAGAAGCTCCTTTAGCATTTGTTGTAGAGCTGGTTTGGTGGTGCTGAATTATTTTAGCTTTTGCTTGTCTGTAAAGCTTTTGATTTCTCCATCGAATCTGAATGAGATCCTTGCTGGGTAGAGTAATCTTGGTTGTAGTTTCTTCCCTTTCATCACTTTAAGTATATCATGCCACTCCTTTCTGGCTTGTAGAGTTTCTGCTGAGAAATCAGCTGTTAACCTTATGGGAGTTCCCTTGTATGTTATTTGTCATTTTTACCTTGTTGTTTTTAATAATTTTTCTTTGTCTTTAGTTTTTATCAGTTTGATTACTGTGTGTCTCAGCATGTTTCTTCTTGGGTTTATCCTGTATGGGACTCTCTGAGCTTCCTAGACTTGGGTGGCTCTTTCCTTTCCTATCTTAGGGAAGTTTTTGACTATAATCTTTTCCAATATTTTCTCAGATCCTTTCTCTCTTTCTTCTCCTTCTGGGACCCCTATAATGCGATTGTTGGTGTTTTTAATGTTGTCCCAGAGGTCTCTTAGGCTATCTTCATTTCTTTTCATTCTTTTTCTTTATTCTGTTCCATGGCAGTGAATTCCACCATTATGTGGAATTCCACAGGTCACTTATCCGTTCTTCTGCCTCAGTTATTCTGCTGTTGATTCCTTCTAGTGTAGTTTGCATTTCATTTATTGTATTGTTTATTTCTGTTTGTTTGTTCTTTAATTCTTCTAGGTCTTTGTTAAACATTTCTTGCATCTTCTTGATCTTTGCCTCCGTTCTTTTTCCGAGGTCCTGGATCATCTTCACTATCATTATTCTGAATTCTTTTTCTGGAATGTTGCCTATCTCCACTTCATTTAGTTGTTTTTCTGGGATTTTATCTTGTTCCTTCATCTGGTACATAGTCCTCTGCCTTTTCATTTTGTCTATCTTTCTGTGCATGTGGTTTTCATTCCACAGGCTGTAGGACTGTAGCTCTTCTTGCTTCTACTGTCTGCCCTCTTCAGAAGAAACTTCTAATAATCCTGCATTGTATTCTGAAAACCATGTTATGGAAGAGGGCCAGAAGCTTTATGGGGAGGGTTTCAATATTTAGTATTTAATCCTTCTGCTTTCAAAATGGTTACTGCCCTCAGCTATACCATGTGTCCTCATCTCAGAGACCTTCTGTTTTTACTTTCTCCAGAACCCCCATTTTCTGCTGAGGTAGAAGAAATTGTCACCTGGTTGCACAAAGTAAGAAAGAGGATTTGGGAGGGAGGTCTAGCTGCCCCTTAGACTTCTGTCCTTTCCTTTTTCCCTGAATCATAATCCCCTGATGCTTCTAATTCTTGAGCCTTTGGGGTTCTATATGTATTGGAAAATGGGCTATGACTTAGCTTGCTCACTTAGGACATAGCTTCCCTGGGTCTGCTAGGTCACTTGTCTTTCCGTCTTCTGTTTTCTAATTTGCAACATTTTGTGGCTATCATTTTGTCTCCAGTTCTCTTTTCCCTCTTAGATTTATGTCTTTACAAAAAAAAAATCCCTTCATGTCAGTTAGTGGGAATCCAGAGAAAGTACAGGAAAATATGTATGTTTTATTTCTTATATTTAAAGTGCTTTATACTCTTCCTTTACATATATTTTACTGAGAAAATGTTCAGAGACGTTATTTGCTCTCTTAGTGGTTACTTTTTAAAAGGAAGGAAGGTAAGGAAGCTACAGCAATAATTTTGGAGACATTTTAGAGCATTTCTTACTGAGACAGTACTTTTGAACCAGTTATTGCACATATGTAGTTCAGATTGCACTGACCTTAATTCACAAAGACAAAAATTTCTATTTTAGATTGGGGGAGTGAGGTAAATAGTGAAGATAAGTGAGGCAATGTGAAGGGAATGAGGTAAACTGAATACTCGTGGTGGAGCAACACTGAAGAATAAAGCCCTGGGCCGGGTTGAGCTGGAGATGATGTTTTACCAGTAAAATCAGGAAGCATGCCTGGAAGTAGAATCCAAATGGTTTTTGATAGGGAGCCCAGAGACAGACATCAACGGTCTAGTTCAAAGGGCAAGGCAGAGACACAGTGTTGGAAAATTGAAAGGGACAATAGCTCAGAATCAAGACTGAGGACAGCAAAAGAGGGCTGGACAATCCCCCTCTTATGAAATGCCATTAGGGTTTGTGTGTATGGGAAAGATTTAAAAGAATAATATCCAGTGTTGTTAAAGTTATGAAGAAGTAGGCATTCTCATGTACTCTTGGAGTGTATATATTTGTACAGCCTTTATTACTTGGTAATTATATTGAATATATTAAAATTTAAAATGTGGATTTACTGTTACTCAGTGATTCCATCCCTAGGATAATGATTCTATAGAAAAATTAACATACAAGGATGGATGTTCATTATATCATTGCCCGTAATAAGAAAAATTGAAACAACCGTAAAAACATTAATAGAAGATTGTTTAAATTCATGATGCTGCATACCCAAATATAACTAGTCTTCATAAGGTGCTGCATTCAAAAGAAGGTAATTTAGTATCTTTCAATGAACATTGAAAGAGGTCTAATTTGTAACCCATTTAACAGTTTATCTCTGTTATACAGCCTTATCGTCGAATACTTGGAGCACCCATATGTCAGACAAAGGAAATCAGGTCAATTAATATATACTGACAGAACAGTATCTAAAATATGCTGTTCAATTTTTTAAATGTTATAAAATAAAATATGTAACATGACCTTATTTATGTTTAAAAATATATAAAGCCTTCCAGCTTCAAGTAATGGCAAGTAGTTTGTATCAGACTAAACATCCTACTGATAATAATTATAAACTCTGCTTATGTATCTACTTCAAGGCACTAGAGAAGGACCAAAATCAGGCACAAACAGGAGGAGAGATAACTCACATTTAACTGGCTTTTCCCCTGCAGACATTCACTAGTCTGCAGAACACAGACTTATTGGTCTAAATAGTTAGAGGCCAGACTACAAGGCTGCCAGAGCAGCTGGGAGTTGAAGGGAGCAGGGAAATCCCAGAAGGTTAGGAGTGATGGTTGGGAGGAGCCCCCAGATCTATGTACAAAACCTTCTCAAAAAGCTTGGCTGACTCTTCAACTGCAAAGGCACAGGGCAAGTCTCCAAGGAGCAGAGCAGAAAACAACAGCTGGATGGCTGAAAGAACTGAGCAGAGATTTCAGCAGTTGCCTGGTATTGGGGAGACAGAGTTTGAAGTTAAAATCTACCAAATTAGAGGGGCTTGGTAAATATGTCTTGCATTTCTATGATATGCCAGAAGCATCATTCCTTAGATATAAGGACCATATCTCAGGATTGTGAGCTAAGGACTATGAGCCTAAGACTAAGAATAAAATTAAAATATAACTAGCCTAACAAATGGAGAAACAAGCCTGCAGAAGAGTAGTGTTATCCACAAGAAATTTAGCTGCCTGCTGGAGCAAAACCCCAGTACTCATCAGAGGAAGATAACAGAATTTAGATTGTCCTCAGTATGTCATTTACAGTGTACAGTAACAATTACCAGACACACAAAGAAGCAGAAAAATGTGACCCATAATAAAGACTCCAAAAAACAAAAACAAAATAAAAGGAGACCCACGGACAAAGCAGATGTTGAAATTAGCATATAAAGACTTTAGGGGGCTTCCCTGGTGGCGCAGTGGTTGAGAGTCCGCCTGCTGATGCAGGGGACGCGGGTTCGTGCCCCGGTCCGGGAAGATCCCATGTGCCGCGGAGTGGCTGGGCCCGTGAGCCATGGCTGCTGAGCCTGCACGTCTGGAGCCTGTGCTCCGCAACGGGAGAGGCCACATCAGTGAGAGGCCCACGTACCGCAGAAAAAAAAAGAAAGACTTTAAAATTACTATTATAAATATGTTAAATAATTTACACAAAAGTGGATATAATATGTGAAGACGTGGGGATTTGGGGAAAGTTATGAAAATGCTGAAAAAAAAAAGATATGGAAATCGTAGAACTGAAAAATACAATATCTCAAATAAAGAATAGAATACCTGAAAAAACATTGGGTGTGATTAACATCAGTTTGGAGATGGCAGAAGGAAAGATCAGGGAACCTGAAGAAAAGTCAACAAATATCACCAAACTGAAAAGAGAAAAAAAAAAACAACTTGAAATGAACAGAGCCTCAGTTACCTATAGGAAAATAAGCAATCTAACATATGTGTTATTCAGAAGGAGAGAGAACTAATGGGGCAAAAAGTATTTAAGGAACTTTTGGCTGAAGTTTTCCAAATTTGCTTAATAATATCAGTCCATAAGTCTAAGAAACCCAGTAAACCACAGAGGAAAATACATAAAAGAAATTCATATCAAGGCACGTCATTGTGTTAAATGGCTGAAAAGGAAGGATAAAGAAAAATATCTCAAAAACAGCCAAATAAAAGGCACAACATATACATAAGAATAAAGATAGAATGACTGAAGATTGTTCATCAGAAATAACAAATAGGGAGTTGTTGAGGCAGGACTCCCCAGACCCTATTCTCAGCAAAACAGTAAGTCACAGGAGCTCTATTCCAGGGAGTCATGGTGGGGAGGGCCAGGTCTCACTTCCCCCATTATGTCCTAGAATTCCTACTAAACAGGGTTTTTTTCATCTGAATCTTCTATATTTCTTTTCTCTCAAAATTTTTTTCTTTGATTTTTTTGCTATATGTTTAGGGAAAAATACTTTGATTTGGTCTTGCAAATCACTGCTTCTCTTTTCAGTTGTATCTATTCTGTAATTCATCTCCAGCACTGAGTTTTAGAATTTGTTCATCATTATTTTTAATTTTTAAGTTGTCTTTCTTTTTCTCTGATTGCCGCTTTTTCTATGGCAGCTGACTCTTGTTTAATGGATGTGATATCCATTGTATCTCAGGTACTAAATGAAATATTTTCAAGGCTTCTTACATTTGCTCCTTCCTCAGATGTCAGTTTGTTGCCAAAAACCTTGGCTCCCTGTTCACCAATGCTGAATAGAAATATGGAGACAGAGACCTGGAGGAAAAGAAATAGAGAGGCTTTTTTATTTCTCTGCCAGGCAAAGGGAAGACACAGCAGGCTAGCGCCTCAAGAACTGTGCCCCTGTCTCCTGAGGAATTACAGGGGTCTTATAGGTGGAACTTGCAGTCCAGGGTAAGTGATAAGGATCAAAGTGGTGAAGGTCTTGCGTTCTTCTTGCAGTATTTTAGAAGTCACTGCTGGCGTCAGGCAGCCTGGTAATTGGGCCTGGCAGCCCCATAATTGAGTCCTTTTGTCTGTGGGTTATCGGCCTATGACCTTCATTCTGAAATGCAAACAGCTACAAGGGGTGATTTGCTACAAGAAAGTGTAGGGAGAGTAAATACCAGGTGCAGGATGTAAATTACACAGAATTAGGGGGTAATAGGTGCAGAGCGTAATTTACATCAAGTTAGGGGGGTGACAGGTTAACTTTGTGAAGGACAAATCTAATTACAGACACTACAGATTAGTAACAGTTAAAATACAACTAAGATTGATTAACTGTTTCAGGCCAGTTTATGTTTCTTCTCTAGCCTGTTGACTGTTCCCTTTATTTTCCCTGTTATCAGGAGAGGAAAAAACCCTCAATTAGATCTTTGTTGCAACAAGTTCTTCACTGGTTCAGCTTTTAGTCTTTGAGTTTGGTTCAAAGGCCTGATGGTTCTGGATTGCTCATTTTCAGGTTCTCTGGGGGTTTCTCCTCCCATTGCCAGACCCCCAGGCTGGAGAGCCTGATGCGGGGCTCAGACTTTCACTTCTGTGGGAGAACTTCTGTGGTATAATTATTTTTCAGTTTGTGGGTTGCTCACCCAACGTGCATGGTATATGATTTTATCACTATTGCTCCCCTCCTGTTGTCTTGCAGTAGTTTCTTCTTTGTCTTTGGACATAGGGTATCTTTTTGGTAGATTTCGGCATCTTTTTGTTGACGGTTGTTCGATTAGTTGTGATTTTGGTGTTTCAGTAAGAAGAGGTGAGGTCACATCCTTCTACTCCGCCACCTTGTCTCGCCCTGTGGGTTGTTCATTTCCATATGCACATTTATCAGTATTTGTAGCTATATCATTTCCCGAGCAATTGTTACGGTTCTCTTCCAACAGCCCTTACCAGGCATGGCCCTGGAATGTGATGACTGACTGACAGATGTGTTGTGCCCCAAGGTTTATGGGCAGGGGGATGGGCCAACAGGGTGGAGGCATTCCTCAAATAAGCAAGTGGGGAAAGTTACCCCTTGGAGCACCTCAGAGGATTTCACACCTGTTCCAAGTTGCCTTTCCTTACGTGACAATTCAGTAATATCTGGGCCACGCCCTACTGTTCTGTCTGGCCCCATCCATATTCTAGGAGGCCCCCATGGCTGGTTCTTTACTAAGAGCCTGAGGGCAAACACCATAACTAGCTCCTCAGTGTGCAACTTGGGGGACACTGGCCTGGCTGTGCTTCAACTCCTCGATCGATATCCCGTAATACGCTTCTCTCCTGCTGACCTTGAGTTTGCTTTTCTCTTAGGAAAACCAGCATATTCATATTTAATAGTCACTATTGAACATCCACTTTGTGCCAGGTGCTATACAAGGAAGAGAGGATACAATAATGAATAAGACAGATGATGACTTGTTCTGATGAAGTTTACAGGCTAGAGAATTATTCACCCAGCAGCCCCCTCCTTCAGCTGTGTTTCTCATCTCTGGTATTTCTGCCAGTCTGCTACTACTCAGGACGTCTTTAGTTTCTATTCAACGGGCATTTTCTAGGACTTAGTCTTATGTTATGTATCTCATTTCCCTAGTGTTTGGGAGGAAGGAGAAGTAGCCATCTTGGCTCAGTCCATGGCCTTGAACTAACCAGCTTTTCTTTTTTTCTTCAAGTAGACGAGGGATGGCAGTTGGAGCTCAGATGTGCCCTCTGACCCAGGAGCAAAGTAGGTAGTGGCCACACCCCGAAGGAAGGTTTTGAATACTGTTTCTTACACTGGCTCTGGCTGTGGAACTGGTGTCTCTTTGGAGATCAGGGGAAAAAATTACAGAATTCTAGACCAATTCTAATGTCAGGGAACAAGCCTAGGATGAGGCTATGCAGCTCCCTGTTTTGCTTTCCGATTCTGCTGCTTCTAACATTCTTCATGATCATCTTAACAACTGTGAGTTTAAGAATATGATTGAGAAAGTGCCAGTTTGGGAGCAGACGAACAGAATATTTGACCCCTCATGGTCCACATATATTCCTGACACACACACCCCCTCACCACCCAAGGAACACTTCTGAAGAAGAAACTTTTGCTGACACTGTTCAAATACTGCTTTACTCCCTGATGTTTGGAGACCAACCAGACAGCTGGAGTCTTCGGGTCTTCTTTGGAACCCAGAAATCTCTTTATGCCTTTCAATTGCTCCTGTAGCTTTGACAGAAAACCTTATTTTCAACTAGAAATGATATTTATTCTAGTTGACCTTTGTTGATAAGTCCCCTTTCCCCTACTGGTTTTGGGAGATTTATTTTTGTTAGAATCAAACGGAGTGATAGGCTGCCTTCTCAGAAATAAAGACAAACACCTCACTAGGAGACTTGTTTAGCTACCCTTAGGCAAACACCAAATTGAATATTTAGCAATTCCTTTTTTTTGAAGCTGGAAGGAGGGGGAGATGGTCCAAGGAAGCCAACTCCCAGTTCCAAGAAAGTAGAGACAGTGTATGTGTGCTTTTCTTCAGATGCTTATCATTTTTAACCAACAGCTGCATGGTCAACCTCTAATACCTCTGTGACCACATCAAGGTGACAAAGTCAACCAAACCTCCGTTGACTGTCTGCCCCAAAGCAACAGATTTTGTCTTCCGGTGATGATTTGATGAAGCATCCTTGGAGGGAGGAAGTGAAAAGGGATGCAGACAATGCTTTTTTGGCAGCAACAATATTTCTGTGGCTGGTTTCTTTTAACACAAAAGAGATCATGGCTGATAGATATGTCAGAGCTTCTTAGAGACATGTCCTATTTTACGTGTGTTTTGCAGCACTCAAAAAAAAAAAAAAAAGGAAATTGGTCTTCTGTAGCTTCCAAGAAAATGTCCCCTCTTCTTTTCGTTTGTTGCACATCAAATCCCAGAATCATCCAGGAGGAGGGAGGGGATAAAGATTTTCAAAAGATTTGGCTTCCTCACTACCAACGTCTTATTCCATCCCACATACCCAGACGCTGGCACGTGCAGAAGAGAAGGTACTGTTTGTCTTACTGGATCTCAGTTTGGACATTTGATTTAAGTAGAGAAGCCTTGTGTCATAGCCAGTATGTATTGCATAAAGTTGCCCCTGAGACTAATCATCAGGGGATAAATAGAACTGTGTGTTCAGATAAAATGGCTCCTTGGGAGATTATCCCAGAGTAATATGAGAACTCTGTGCCCTATACCAAAGAAGTGGGTGATTGAAAAATATATGCGTATATAGTAGCTGTATATATGTATATACCTATGTGTATATATACACGTATAGGTATGTGTGTATACACACACAGTCACCTAAGTTTGTGTACAGAAGTTTGACTGCTTTGTTTTTGTATACACACACACACACACACACACACACACACACACATACCTAAATTTGTATAGAGAGGTAGATACAGCGTGAGTATAATGTCTATTTATACCTCTTCTTTCTGGTAACTCTTCCTTTTTCTTCTTAATCATCTTTAAAATAAATTTGGCCTCTTTCTGAGTTTTTGAACCTTTCAGTACCTACATATAAATCAACTGATCAACTTCTGAAGACTGCTTTTGAGGGAAGGAGAAGGCAGGTACAGAAAGATGGGAACAAATTTCATGGGGCCTTTGGCTCAATTCTGAGAATGCAAATTTAGGGGACAAAGCAAATGTCAGCCTGGCCTTCGTGGTTTGCCCTCCATTCTTTTGCTTCATAGAGGTCCTCTCAGTCTTTGGAATTAATATCCACCAATCTCAGGGGACTGTATAATTGAGTAAAAACAGTTACGCCCAAAGTGGCAACAGTAAGAGACTTAGAATTAATACATCTCTGGGGCCAAAATATTCAGCTTGAGTATAATTTGATAAACCCTGGGTATAATTTAAGTAGGCATATGGACACAGAAGGGAAAAAATAAAGTTCTTCAATTATGAAGAAGGAATTCACCCTACGGTACACACTAGAGCTAAAATTATGAGAGCAAATTTGGAGACAAAATAGAAACCCCTACTTAAGTTCCAGAGATTTCTTTAGACTTGTCTCTTATTTCTACACACAGACTTATTCAGTGATCTTAAACGTCTATGAAATCTAGTATAGATTTCTGTATTTGGCTTCTACTGAAAGAAAAATCTCAAACCTTATACTTCTGATATTCAAAATGTGAACATTATTTAGCCTTAATGAAGAAGGAAGTTCTGCCATTTGCAACAATACGGATGTACCTTGAAGACATTACACTAAGTGAGATAAGCCAGTCACAGAAGGACAAATGCTGAATTATTCCACTTACCTAAGGTATCTAAAGTAGTCAGACTTAGAGAAACAGAGAATACAATAGTGGTGTCAGAGGCTGGGAGGAGGGGGATATGGGAAGATGTTGTTCACTGGGTATAACGTTTCAGTTATGCTAGATAAATGCATTCTAGAGATCTGTTACACAACCTAGTGCATATAGTTAGCAAGACTCTATCGTGCACTTCAAAATTTGTTAAGTGCACACTTAGATGGGTAGATCTTGTGTTAAGTGTTCTTACCTAGAAAAAACAAACAAGCAAAAACAACAACAAAAACCCCAAAGGGACACAAGGAAACCTTGGGAGGTGTTGTGCTGGAAGTGTCTGTTACCTTGATTGTCATGAAGGTATCACAGGTGTGTGCATATGTCCAGACTTATCAAAATGTACACATTAAATATATGCAGTTTTTTGTGTATCAATTCTGTCTCTAATAAAGCTGTTAAAAATTGATACTTGAACAAAAGGAAAAAAATTAGTTACATATGAGGTATGATTATCAATATAGAACTAAATTTCCTTCCATTTGTTTATTCAACAAGCATTAATTGAGAGACTGCTCTGTGCCAGGCACTGCACTAGGCACTGAGGATTCAAAGACTAGTAAGAAATAGTCTGTTCCTGGCCTCATGGAGCAAGGGGAAGTCAGACAAGGCCTCGTATCAGGATGATGAAGTATAATGAGTGCTGCTGGGCACTGGGGCAGTGCAGGGGGGGGCTGGCGGGGGGGGGGGGCAAAAAGAGAGGAGTATGGGTTTTCTCTAGAAGGAATCACAGAGGCCTCTCCACAGGGCTTCTCAAAACATGGCAGCTGGCTTTCCCCGGAGTAAAGGATCCAAGAGAGAGAGAGAGAGACCAAGACAGAAGCCACAGAGTCTCTTACAACTAGTTCAGAAGTTACATACCATCACTCATGCCTTATTCTCTTGGTCACACCCATCAACCCTGTACAGTGTGGGAGGGGACTGCAAAAGGGTATGAACACCAGGAATTTGGGGGCTCACGGGGGACTGTCTGGGAGACTAGCTACCTCAGTTCCTAGAAAGAGTCAAAGAAGACAGTACTGCTTTTTATTAACCGAGCCACCATCCAGTAATCCCCATTAAGGTTTTGATTAAAAGTGAATAAAAGCACATGCCTTAGGCCTTGAGGTCTAAAGAAAACCTCTTACTTCTTCCTGAATCTAAATCTTGGGATCTTAGTACCCTCTAGAAGGATGCATGGAGGAAAGATGACAAAATGACAGAGAAAATAAGGTGACTAATAACTTACCTTCTTAGACACTTACATAGAGGAGGTGGAGAGTCAGAGAGAAGGCTGAGTCCTATTGCCCACCCAACTGTATATAATAGAAAAGAAAGAGAACCACTCCTAGGGATGGCAACCCTGCCCCCAATTACAGTTGTCCCTTTGTATCCACAAGGGATTGGTTCCAGGACGCTGCAGATACCAAAATGCATGGATGCTCAGGTCCCTTATGTGAAATGGTGTGTGTTTGCATATAACCTCCTATATACTTTAAATCATCTCTACTTATAATACCAAATACAATGTAAATGCTGTGTAAATAATTGCTGGCGAGTGGCAAAGTCAAGTTTTGCTTTTTGCAACTTTATGAAATTTATCTCCAAATATTTTTGGTCCCCGGTTGGTTGAACCTGCAGACATGGAACCCATGGATACAGAAGGCTGACTGCACAAGGTTCTATTTCTGGTCCCAGACACTGACCAGCCAGATTAGCAACTCCTTTTCCCTTGGGTTGGTGGCAGGGAGGAAGGAGTAGAAAATTCCTTTTGCCTGTACTGAAGGTATTGTCATCCCTGTTTTTCATATGAGAAAACTGAGATGTGGAAAGGTTAATTGAAGTTTAGTGAGGCCTAATTCTAAGAAACCATGAATGAAAATCTCAACTTTTAAATTCAGCCATAGTGGTCACATGAGGTCAAAGGTACCATCATTGCTGCTGAACTCGTGATGTACTCCAAAGATTTTTTTTGGCATTTCTTCTAGGTTATACATTAAAATAACTGAAGACACACATTCAAGAAATAGAAACACAAGAGGGAACTTTGAATCATTTATTGCTGCCTATTCTTTGCAGAGGTAAGGAGACTGACATCTCAAGAGTTAATGGTCGGGAATGGAGGCCAGGTCTTTTATACCCAGTCTCGTATTTTTCCCTCTGTGGCACTGTGATGGGGTTCCTGAATATATGCTCCCCCTGACATTCGTTGGAATCTTCCTCTTTCCCAACTGCATGAGAAGCAGGAGAATGTGGTAGAAAGAGCACTGGTCTTAGAAGCCCCAGGTTAAGTCCCAGCTCCATCTTGTGTAAACTTGTGTGATCTGGGCACACTCTCCTCAGTTTCTTCTTCTAAAACATTGGTATAAAAATATTTGCCAACCTCTCAGGATAGTTGTAAGGATGGAAGGAGATTCTAGCTGTGAAGAATCTCTGTAGACTCCAGGTACTGGGCAAAGGTAAAGAATCAGTTTCGGGAAATCTAAATCTATGCAGTTTCCAGCTGCCAAGCTAAGATGGCCATGCCCCCAGCTTCTTATATTTTGCTTCCTCTAGAATTTTTTGACTCTCAACTTTTGCACATTGCACCCCTTCCTCTTTGTATGATTTGATTTCCCCTGATGGTGGTCCAGCTGAATTCTGGACCCAGCGTCCAGATGAGGTCATCCCTCATGTGGGATGGTTTTCCCCCTCCCCAAGGCCATGAGAATGAGCAGAGTGTGAGTACTGCTTTGCAGGGAAGGAAGCAAACAATCCTATCATTTAATAGGAGTCTTAAAAGTTTTAGCTGCTTTAGTGAGTATGGACATTGAGACTGGATGGCAACTGCTCCTACTAACAGTGGAGATTTATTATCCCAGAAAATCATTTCAATCTGTGGAGATTCCACAGAGACCATTGTATGATCATTGGTATAATTAATAGCAGAACTGTTTGGGAAGGGCATCAACATTTATGCAGTGCCTCCCGCACCAAGGCAGAGAGTGAGGTGTGAGGTTGGTGTCGTTCTTGCTTTGCAGAGGAGAAAGATGAAGTTCAGAGAGGTTAGGTAGTTGGTCCAAGGTCCCAAGCTTGTAAATGGTAGAGTTAAGACTTGAATCCAGGTCTTTGCCCTTTCTGTAGCGCAGACACCAGGGAGAGTCTGATGCATTTTGAATCATTTACTTGCGTTTGAAAGTGAGAGAAACTGTGTGGGGAGATACAATAGTTAAAATAGTTTAACCAGTTGCCCGTAGTTTGGAAACTTTGGAGAAAGAGAGGTTAAAATGTAGATTAAACATGGAAAATAAAAACCGCACGCTTCTCCTACCTCTGGACACCAGACATGGATACACTTTTAATACCAGCCCTTTTTCAGACACTGCCATCAGGAGGAGATTTCAACACCAGGGCCACTGATGAGCGGGGGGTGCAGAAGGTCACAACAAAATACAGAGGGCCTAAAACAAGGATTTAAAGGTGTGTCAGTCTGGCAAGAAGAAATTAAGTGAAACTCAGAAAGTTCTCAAATACATAGAAAGAGATTTTGTTTCACAACTTCTATAAACAGACCCCAAAACACGTGGACTCCTAGGAAACAGAGAAGTTATCAAATTGCCAAGGTGTTAATGGTCAGTTCTTGGTGTTGTTAGAGCACAGTCTGACTTGCACACCTAACTGAAATGTTTTCCTTAACAAGCATACACTTTCTCGCTAGTGATAATATTTCTGCTACAAGGCAACTCATACTTTTGGTAGTCTGATCACTCTGGTCAGAAAAATAAAACTTATTGAGCACATCCTAGGTGCCTGACTATGACCTAGGTACAGAGGATACAAATGAAAACAGAATATATGCTTTCATGGAGTGTTTAGCCTGATGGGGAAAGCAGTTAAGTCAACAAGGAATTATAACATGTGCATTATGATAAGAGCTCGATGAAGCTAGGACAGGGTGCTTGTGGAAATGCAATAGAAGGGGAGCTACCTCAGTCTTAGAAGGTCATTGAAGGCTTCCTAGAAAAAGTGCCATCTAAGCTGAGACCCCAAGGATGAGTAGGAGTTGATGGGAGTGGATTAGTCAGGGTTCTCCTGAGAAGGAGAACCCACAGGAGGTATACAGAGATGTATATAAGAGGGGAGTTATCATAGGAATTGGCTAACACAGTTATGGAGGCCTAAAAGTCCCAGTCTGTGGTCTGCAAGGTGGAGAACCAGGAAAGCCAGTGGTGTACTTCAGGCTGACTCCAAAAGCCTGAGACCCAGGGGAGCCAGCGGTGGAAGCCCCAGTCTGAAGATAGATGTCCCAGCTCAGGCAGAGGGCAAATTCACCCTTCCTCTATCTTTTTCTTCTATTCAGACCTTCAGCCGATTGGAAGGTACCCACCTGCATTGGTGAGGGAGATCTTTACTCAGTCTGCTGAGTCAAATGATAATCTCTTCCAGAAACACTGTCACAGACACAGCCAGAAATAATGTTTTACCACTTATTCCTTAGCCCAGTTAAGCTGACACATAAAATTAACCATCACAGGGGGGTATATATTCTCAGCAGATGGAGGAACATGTGCAAAGGGGTAGAAGTGAGAAAATAGAATGTGTTTGGGGAACTGAAAGAGATGCAGTTTGGCTGGAGTATTGAGAGTAGAGATGGCTGGAGAGATGGGCAGGGGGCTAACCTTGCCATGCAGGTTAAAGAGTTAGGATTTTCCTAAGAAAAACTGGAAACCATCAAAGGGATTTAAGCATGAGGCTAACATGATCATGCTTGTGTTCTAGAAAGATCATTATTCCGTATGTATGTGTTTCAGAAAGACCTAAATGGTGATTTGGAGCATGAGACTCAGGATGGGGCACAAGACCAGAAGCAGGATAACCAATAGATGATAATTGTAGTCATCCAGGCCAGAGATGGGCACGGTCTAGTCCACGTCACACCGTTAGAGGTGGAGAGACTGGAGATATCCAAGAGCTTCTTGAGGAGTGAACTGAATCCACAGAACCTTGACACTGATTAAACATGAGAAATGAAACAGGGAAGCAGTCAAGGATGGCTCCCAGGTTTCCGGGAGGTATGGATGGGATTGCCAGCTCCTGAACTAGAACACTGCTGTAGGAGCAGTTTTCAGAGAGGTGTGGGTGAGTTCCATTTTGGAAATTGCTGGGGGAGTGTGCAGGACATCCAAGTGGAGCTATTCAATACAGAGTAGGAACCATGTGTTGGAATCTCAGGAGAGAAATCTGAATGAGTTTTGGATTTGGGAGTCATTGGTAAGTGGATGGCCCTTGAATCCAAGGCTGAAATCACATTGGCAAGGCTAGCTCCAGCCTCCTGTCTTCAAAGAGGATCTGGAAGCTCCCACTTTTTCTTGATTTTCTTGATCAGACCATGTACATGTAATTAAAACACAATATCCTTTCTTATGTCACTTTATGCTTTTGAAAGTAGTCGCCGTGTGTCCCTAGGGCTCTTGGGTGAGGTACACAGAGAGAAACAATGCACATTTTATATATGTCCAAGGTCATAATGTGCCACGCACTGAGAGAGCTCAGCTCTGGTTCTGCCAGGGCTCTTTTCACTACCCTGTATAGTCGTTGAGGCCACCTGTCCTGACACTGCATAAAGAATACCCTCGGGCTTCCCTGGTGGCACAGTGGTTGAGAGTCCGCCTGCCGATGCAGGGGACACGGG